>NW_019667287.1:0-235 GCF_002806865.2 Cucurbita pepo subsp. pepo
GCGGGAAATAGATAAGATCCTAAATAGTTGACGAGTTAATAGTTCACGTGCTCTTCGACCATTTCCATCGAACAGCTATTTCATCTTACTATATTTAGTTGCTAAGTTAATTGGTGGGATATTCGTTCGAATCGAACTCGAATGAACTGAATTGGTACCAAATCTTAAGTAGCTGTCGAGTTAACGTGCTCCGCGACTATTTTCATCGAACAGTTGTTTCACCCTACTACATTTG
>NW_019667288.1:0-235 GCF_002806865.2 Cucurbita pepo subsp. pepo
GTAAAATCAATTACAGAGGAACGGATTGCAGAATAAAATGAATTGCAGAGGAATGGATTGTAGAGTTAAATGAAATGTAGAGTAAAATGAATTATAGAGTAAAATGAATTACAAAGGAATGGATTAGAGTAAAATGAAGTGCAGAGGAATGGAGGGTAGAGTAAAATGAATTGTAGAGAAATGGATTAGAGAGGAATGGATGCAGAGTAAGATAAATTACAGAGGAAAGGAATTA
>NW_019667291.1:0-235 GCF_002806865.2 Cucurbita pepo subsp. pepo
AACATTCCATGGAAACCTACTCCTAGTAGATGGGTTCTAAAGCCTTGTGAAGAAGCGTTTGAAGGGAAAGTCCAAAGAGAACAATAACAGTGGGTTTAGTTGTTACGATCCACTAGAGCTTATGACTCAAGTTCATGTGAGTTATGAAAATGAAAATCACAATCTTAATAATATCTCAAAGGTATATAATAATGGGGGAATTGTTGACTTACTGATGGACAACACAACAATATAA
>NW_019667292.1:0-235 GCF_002806865.2 Cucurbita pepo subsp. pepo
GCTGATTTAAAGCATCAGCTGTGGACATAATTGATTAGTTAATTAACTAATCATATGCTTCTTTCCATAAACTCAATTATTGAAGAGAATCTTTTTTTTTTTTGTCATTTTTCCTTTAATTATAATTTAATTACTAAGCTTCACATTCTCCAATGCAATGCTTAATTAAATACAAAAGATATAAGATATCTTAAACCCTAAATGAAATCACCTTGGTTGAAATTATTAATTAATT
>NW_019667293.1:0-235 GCF_002806865.2 Cucurbita pepo subsp. pepo
AATATATACCCTTCTTTTATCTTTGCCTGTGTTTTTTTCCCGTTTCTACTCCCCAATACTCTCTTCTCCTCTTAATTTCTTATACTGTCAAGCTCTGGTGAATTTTATAGGCGTTAAAAGTAATTATGGGAGGACTATAAGTACTTATAGTTTTGGTAAATTTATGCTACGTTAAGTTAAATAAAATCATATTTTCATTCACATTGATCTGTAAAAATGGGTAAACAGTAGCTTT
>NW_019667294.1:0-235 GCF_002806865.2 Cucurbita pepo subsp. pepo
TATCTGTGGTCCTGATTGTTATATTGCCTTTATAACCTTATGACAGAAGAAGAACTTGTGTGAGAAGTTGGGACCTCGATGGAGCACGAGGGAAATTGAGATTTTTTATGAAGCGTACAGAAAATATGGACAAGACTGGAAAAAGGTATGTCTGTTTATAACACTTCAACTAGTTCTCTCAATATTTTGTATTCTGTTGTGCACCATATCTCATAAATCTTATGTTCTTATATAT
>NW_019667295.1:0-235 GCF_002806865.2 Cucurbita pepo subsp. pepo
TTTACTATCTGCATCCTCTGAAAAGAAAAATATAAAAACTTAAGCAAATTAAAATAACTCCTAACGTACAAACAAAACCAACCCAATATGAACCATCTGACTGATACATGCTGTTCCCAGCAACACATCAGAAAGATTTGATAAAATTGTAGGTGTTAAATAGCCTCACTCATTCAAAGGGCTTTAACTGAGGGTCTCTGCAACACAAAATTTTGGCTATGACACCTGTGCAAGA
>NW_019667296.1:0-235 GCF_002806865.2 Cucurbita pepo subsp. pepo
GTCTAGTTGATGGAAGAAAGCAACCGTGTTGAACAAAGTGAGAATGTTGTTATTAAGATTGAGCAAGGTTTTCCAACATTAATGTCCACATAAATGTTGATTTCACTGAGCCGAAAACCCACTAAATGAATTTTGTTGTAGGCTCAATATGACATGATAAGGTTATGTATGAAATTTGGTGATCATTAGATAAGGTAACATGAAAGGGATAGCATCCTACCCCATATTCACCCCG
>NW_019667298.1:0-235 GCF_002806865.2 Cucurbita pepo subsp. pepo
AAATTAAAGAAATATTAAATAGTCAAGTTACAATAATATTAATAAATGCGACTGCTTTTAATATTTGAAAATGGTTTTTCAAAATATTCAACGCATTTGAACGTACAAAATCAATCTGATTGAAATCTTCTATTGCATTTAATTGAAACATTCTTTGCATTTTAAATATAATATATTTAAATAAGCCAATTTACTCAAGTAAAAATTTAATAGTTTTGAATTTAAAAAATAAAAT
>NW_019667299.1:0-235 GCF_002806865.2 Cucurbita pepo subsp. pepo
GTGACACACTAGGTCGTATAAACCCCTGGTTCAACAATTCTTGCAGTTGCAATTTCAACTCTTTCAATTCCGTGGGGGCCATCCTATAAGGAGCTTTATAGATAGGTGTCATCCCCGGGTTCAAGTTCAATGTCAAAGTTGACTTCCCACTCTGGTAGCAAACCAGGTAACTCATCAGGGAAGACATCCAGGAACTCATTCATCACAGGTACAGCTAATACATCTGTATCAACTC
>NW_019667300.1:0-235 GCF_002806865.2 Cucurbita pepo subsp. pepo
GAGTAACGAATGCCAGCGAAGACGTTGGGCCCTGAAAGGGATGGACTGTGAGATCCCAAATCGGTTGAGGAGAGAACGAAACATTTTTTTATAAGGATGTGAAAACCTCTCCCTAGTAGACAGGTTTAGAAAGCTTCAGGGAAGCATGAAAGGGAAAGTTCAAAGAGAACAATATCTACTAATGATAGACTTGAGCTGTTATAACACGACAATAAATCCTTTCACATACTTCGAG
>NW_019667301.1:0-235 GCF_002806865.2 Cucurbita pepo subsp. pepo
TTTTATTGAAACGTTAACGAGAGACTATGAAAAGAAGAGGAAGAGGAAGAAGAAGACGAGCGAGTAAGAAGAAGCTATGAAACTCAAGATGGATAGCGCCATTGAAAGGTGCAATAATACTCATAATCAACGAACCATGGCGCTATCCCTCCTGAGCTTTACAGAGTCTCCCATACTAAACCCTCTCTCTCTCTGTCTCTCATTTCTTTTGCTTTCCTGGCTTGGCTGCACACAG
>NW_019667302.1:0-235 GCF_002806865.2 Cucurbita pepo subsp. pepo
AATATCAAATTTTTCATTTGGTCATTGCTTTTATTTTATTTTATTATTATTTTTTTATGAAAGATAATAATTTCATTAATGAATGAAATGGAGGAAAGAGTAATGACTCCAAATATCTAAAGGTGTATTACAAGAAAACTTTCCAATTCAAAATAAAAAAAAGAAAGACTATAATCAAAGAAATGGTGTTTACCTTTACACCAATATAAAGCATGAAAAGGAATTAAATCCAAGA
>NW_019667303.1:0-235 GCF_002806865.2 Cucurbita pepo subsp. pepo
AGGTGGAGACAGGAACAGGATAGGAGGCAACAGAGGAGGGGAAGTTAAGGATGGCTTGATCACCTCGGAGAGCGAGAGCGGCAACGTCGTAAGCTGTGGCAGCCATCTCGGGTGTCGGAAATGTACCGAGCCATATGCGTGTCGTCTTACGTGGCTCCCGGATCTCCGACACCCATTTTCCACCCCTGCACCGAATTCCTCTGTACAAAGGATGCTTCTTGGTCGATGAAGATGA
>NW_019667304.1:0-235 GCF_002806865.2 Cucurbita pepo subsp. pepo
ATACAAAATATTTATTAATTTTATATTTTATTTTTAAAAAAATATTTTTAATTTTCAAAAGTTTTAATAATATCTCTAAAATTCTAAAAAAAAAAAAATTTAATCTCATTTTCTTACTACACAGCTAAGAATCATTAACATCTCATTTTAAAAATATTATTGAAACGACCCTATCCATTAATACCCAGGAAAATAAATATAAATTAATTAAATATTAAGAATAAAATAAAATATA
>NW_019667305.1:0-235 GCF_002806865.2 Cucurbita pepo subsp. pepo
CATGTTACTTATTCACGCTTCTTAAGAGTGAAAACTATTCCCACAAACTAACATGAGTCCTTCAGCTTGTCTTGTTCTCACTCACATGCATCTCATGAAAATTCCTAAGTGATCACTCCAACATAGAATTCTTTCAAGTAAAACATGTTTCATCATGAAGTTTCTATGATCGAGCCACTGAAAAAGAAAGTACACCTTGTTGGTATAGGTAGTGACTTTCAATTTTTTTAACGCT
>NW_019667306.1:0-235 GCF_002806865.2 Cucurbita pepo subsp. pepo
CATTTTTCCTCGAATACCGACTCGTCATCCAATTTTACCATAACATTTATCTTCACATTAAAGAAATTGGGTAATTTCCTTGCTCATTATCTACCAAAAAAAGCCATTGATTAAGACATTTCTTAAAAAAAAAAAAAAAAAGAGGGAAAAATAATTTAAAATATTTATTATATTATTTGGTTTATATATAAAACAAGAGAGCAGTCAAAATAAGGTAAAAAAATCCCATCCTCCA
>NW_019667307.1:0-235 GCF_002806865.2 Cucurbita pepo subsp. pepo
AGAATATATTTCTTTGGTCACTTATTAGAAGAAAAAAAAAATCTTTGAATGGTTAAAGGAGAATATATAATTCCAATTACAACCTCTGAACCATTAAAAATAAGCACCATGCACTCTACAGTCTACCCGAAAAATAAGGTAAAAATAGTTTTCTAGCACATAAGTGAGAGACAGGTGACACAATTCAATAATTCGATCAGAGGTCTGATGGTTTTAGTTTCTAACATATGACGCG
>NW_019667308.1:0-235 GCF_002806865.2 Cucurbita pepo subsp. pepo
AGTTCTTTTTAAGTAGATGACTCGTTAGGACCATCGGAACGGGACTTTAGGTCCATAGAACATACGCTCGACTTTTTTAGCTTCGGGTTACAGTAGAGCAAGGAGAGTTTGTTCATCAATACCTGCAGAGCCAGCATATGCTACCAGCTTTGAACTGTCCATTGAAATGATCCACTGAATTAACTCCTGTTCCTTTACACTGAGAACATAGGACAGCACCTGAAAATTGAGAAGA
>NW_019667309.1:0-235 GCF_002806865.2 Cucurbita pepo subsp. pepo
ACTTCTCCTTGAAATTTAAAAAATGACATAATCATTAAGTTATATAGAGACGATTTCTATCTATAATATTGATAATAAGAATTTTTAGATTTTTTTTATAAAGGTTCTTTTAAAAGTTAATAGACATTTTACCGATTGTTCTTGCCTTCGATTCCACTTAGACGGTCAAAAGTAAAAAGTGACACGGAAAGAATTTTAACTCTATTTTGTAAATCACATTCTTTTTAATTTATAT
>NW_019667310.1:0-235 GCF_002806865.2 Cucurbita pepo subsp. pepo
TTCTAGGTTTTCCATTCGATACATTATTTCTTGAATGGGTACCCCATCCAGCCGATCCTTTATTGCGTCAACGGCGAGGGTTTTGTCAGCAAGTTCTTTCACTCACTCATCTAGATAGCGAATACTGTCGGGGACTTACCGCAAGTGTTGCATCTATTCTTCTATTTCGACTAATCTGTCAACATGAGACTTGTTCAACTATTTAGTCGAAGACATGTCTATCGGTCACTTTGAA
>NW_019667311.1:0-235 GCF_002806865.2 Cucurbita pepo subsp. pepo
TGAATACAATTTTATCAAAGCTAAGCCTTATAAAATGGGAAGAGGAGTACGATTTATCAAGAAATCAGCAGTGGGCAGTACACATTCTTCCCAAAATTTCAAAATTTCTTAGGTTCCCTGAACAAGGAATATTTAGGATATGTTAAATCTTGTGTTCAATCATGGAGTGTTGTTCAGTTTTGTTCAGGCTGTCCAACACACGAAAGCTGATGAATAACACCTTTAGATTGAAAAA
>NW_019667312.1:0-235 GCF_002806865.2 Cucurbita pepo subsp. pepo
AAAGATAAACATAAATTTTAAATAAAAGAATTGTAATTTATCTTTGAATATTCAAACCTTTTATGATTTTGATTAATTAACATTAATTTAGTTTAATTTAATGTTGCGTTAATAATCCAACCATAATGTTATAGAATTGAAAAGGGAGAATGGATTTAATGCAATTAGATTATTTGAAAATAAAAATAAAATGAATAAAAATTGTACTAAACCTACCTGCTATTTATAGACAGGT
>NW_019667313.1:0-235 GCF_002806865.2 Cucurbita pepo subsp. pepo
CGATCCACACTCGAAGAGTCAGAATTAAGAATACCTAGAGACGTGAATCCATGTCAAGACCGCCAAACCTCGTGGAGACCTAGAAAACTACAATGGTGGCCCTAGAGAAAAATAAAAGTAGTGTGTAGGCCAATAGCAGTCACTCTAGTGTCTACAAAGCTTATCCACTTCGGCACGATACCGTTGAGTTAGGCATGAGGTTTGAGAGAGAGTTTGGTTGGATTACCATACATGA
>NW_019667314.1:0-235 GCF_002806865.2 Cucurbita pepo subsp. pepo
AGAGTTTTGCACCTGGTTTCATTGGTATTGATATCGGGTTGTAATTTTTCATCTTGTGCTTCTTAAAAATCTCTTTTTCATATGTCTCCTGTGTCATAAAAATACCCATCTCTCCTTGTTTAACCTCCAAATCAAGGAAAAACTTCGACAAGCCCAAATCTGTCATCTCAAATTCTCGTATTATTGTGCCCTCCAACTCTTCTATCATCTCATCATTGTTACCCAAAAAAATGAG
>NW_019667315.1:0-235 GCF_002806865.2 Cucurbita pepo subsp. pepo
ATAAATAAAAACAAGAATATAGATCCAAATTCCAAACTACTCATGAGAAAAGAAAAATTAAGGGAAAAAAATAAAAGAAGAGAGAGCTAACCCTTTCAAGCCGTTGTAGTAAAGCGGTTTTAAATTGCCTAACACCACGCCCACTTGAAGTTGGATCTAACTTGTGGGCTTTCTCAAATGCATAGAACCGACCTACAATTACAAAATACATAGATTAAAAATATGGCCCAAAAAC
>NW_019667316.1:0-235 GCF_002806865.2 Cucurbita pepo subsp. pepo
TAATACAGTATTTCCAGCTTTTTATTTTTATTTAAAATTTAATTTTTTTAAAATATAGAATAGAAAAGTACAAAATTAGCTAATTAGAAAAAATTAATTAAATAAAAATTGAACTTAATAGACTAATTTTTAGTACAATAACCATGCACGAATATTTTCGTTCGACAAAATATATACTACTTAGTGCTAAATTATACTCATTTTGATAAATCAAACTAGAAATTAAAAATAAAAT
>NW_019667317.1:0-235 GCF_002806865.2 Cucurbita pepo subsp. pepo
ATTCAATATGAAGAGTTTAGAAATTTGACGAGGAGTTTACTCGTTTTTAATATAAGAAATTTATGTGACTCGATATGATAATTATTGTACAACATTTGTTTGAACAGGGTATTTGCATGACTAAGTTTGACAAACGTTTTAGCTGGTTTAGTACAGCGTATTGGTGTGACAAAGTTTGACCAAAACTTTAAAATCTACGACCCTAGAGACTAAATGTTGAGTTTGAAACTGGAGC
>NW_019667318.1:0-235 GCF_002806865.2 Cucurbita pepo subsp. pepo
TGTATCTCATCTACATGGATATCAAAATATTATTCATATCAGTCTCATTTTAATGTCTATATGGTATCTCTAAACTCTTTTGATGTTTGCATTTATTTTGAGTTTCTTTTTTATAAAAGAATTTACTAAAAATGGAAATAAGTTCTTGTGTTCGGATATTGAAGAAATAAAATAAGGTTATCATTTTGTTGAACCTAAAAACTTGTTTAACCATACAATTTAAACGGTGTTTTTG
>NW_019667319.1:0-235 GCF_002806865.2 Cucurbita pepo subsp. pepo
GTTCGTTGACTAATTTAACTAATTCTCTTGTAAACTTGCCTTCATTCAGTTCTTTTAGTATATGAAACTTAAAATTTTGTTCTTATAAAATTTTATAAATAGTCTATATATGGTTTGATCCAACTTTCATGAGGATTAATATTATAGTTTTTACGGTAAACATGCATGTTTAAGTATAAGACGAATCCAATAAGCACTTAATCCAATAAGCAAGCACATAAATAAGACGAATTTT
>NW_019667320.1:0-235 GCF_002806865.2 Cucurbita pepo subsp. pepo
GGGACGAAGGACTCGTAGTATCTCTGACGATCTGGCAAAAGTGACAGACCTCCTAACGTAATTCGAATGGGGGCTGACCGCTTTGCCCCGCTCCGCTTTATTAAAAGAAAAGCAAGGACAACTATGGGAGAGAAAACCAAGAACCTATCCAAGTCAGGGCTCATCCCCGGTCAATATTGGATCAAACAATAGCCCCGTAGCACTGACCTCTTTTTTTATTGATTCAATACAATTA
>NW_019667322.1:0-235 GCF_002806865.2 Cucurbita pepo subsp. pepo
TTTTTTTAATTTAGGAAATTTATAAATGTTGAAGCCAATATTGAACTTCAATTTTGTAGGATGTAACATAAATTATTCGTTTCTCTAATTTATATTATAAGTCAAACCGTACAAAATTCCTCTTAATTTTATATTTTACTTGAATAATGTATCTGAACTTTTAAAAAATATTTTTTTATTTATATTTTATGAGTGAGGAAGAAAAGAAAATAAAGAAGAAAAAAGAAAAAAAAAA
>NW_019667323.1:0-235 GCF_002806865.2 Cucurbita pepo subsp. pepo
CTGATCGAGCTGAAGATATTGGGAGATGCGGCTCATCACTTCGCGACGGCCTTCAGCTACACACGTTGCCAGCGGATCTACCTGTCGGTGAATGGGTGATACCGTCACGCTGGACTTATTCACCCGGCAAAAGTCACCCAGCACCTTGAGAACAATCTCCTGCTCTTTGGTGCGCTTTCCAGTGGTGCCGAATACCGCCCTGAAGGCACGCGCACGCCTCAGAATTAATCTGCTC
>NW_019667324.1:0-235 GCF_002806865.2 Cucurbita pepo subsp. pepo
TTTGGGAGCTTCCCATGTATAAGCTTTCTTAGGTTACACCCTAGTTTTACTCATTCCATACAAGCTCAGCTGAGGGTATTTCGGTGGAAACTAGTTTAATTTGTTAGTTCTTGATCCCATTTGGACCTCTAGCCCTCCAAATATTCTTAAATTCTCTAGGCCTCCTAGTTAATTGTTTCTACTAGTCTATTTCATCATCGTCATAAATTCTCAACCTAAATAGTAGGCCCTCGAG
>NW_019667325.1:0-235 GCF_002806865.2 Cucurbita pepo subsp. pepo
AAAAGGGCAGTTTCTTTTGGATTTCTCTGCGTTTGTGTTCATGGCCATTGATAGAATGAAAGCCTGTTTGAAACCCTTTTGTTGGGAGGCAGTTCATGAGCCAATTCATTGGATTCATAGTGGTTTTAGGAAGTTAAGGAGGGTAGAAAGTGCCTTCTTTTTGAACATTGGTCTTTGGATTTTCTTTGTTGGAAAGCCCCATTAGTAATAAGAGTTTCGTGTTGCTCGTTGCTCG
>NW_019667327.1:0-235 GCF_002806865.2 Cucurbita pepo subsp. pepo
TGTCCAATGTTCTTTAAGTTGAGAAGTAGGGAGTTGACTGACCTCCACACTATAAGAGTGAAGTACCTCACTTCATTTTATTATCTCACCCAAACAATTTAAAATTAGTTGAAAAATACATTTTCTAGGGCGTTTAATGTTAGTATGACTACTTTTGACTAGTTTAATTGAGAGTTTAAATTATTTATGCGTGATTAGGTTTTGTTAGTTTAAATTATTAGGAGTAAGTTTTTAT
>NW_019667328.1:0-235 GCF_002806865.2 Cucurbita pepo subsp. pepo
AAGAGATCTTCACCAGTTTTGTCGCAATTATTTAGCTTTAAGTTAAAATTTAAATGCTAAATTTTATGAGTTCTAGAAAATTAGACATGGTTAAACTGTTTTCTTAAATCGTCTAGGATCCACGCCCCATGAAATAATATTGACATTTTTTTTTAATCTAAGTCTTACCACCGAACACAATTGAGAAACAGTGAAAGCATGAAATTCGATTTTTACTGAGGCAATTAAATGAGTA
>NW_019667329.1:0-235 GCF_002806865.2 Cucurbita pepo subsp. pepo
GCATATGTTCAAAGTGAACAATATCATACCATTGTGGAGGGCCGTGACTACTAACTACTAACATGGTATCAAATGTCGAACAAAGAATGTATTTTGTTCGAGAACTCCAGAGAAGGAGTCGAGTCTCAATTAAGGAGAGGCTGTTCTAGGGCTCCATAGGCCTTAGGGGAGACTCTATGGTGTACTTTGTTCCAGGAGAGGATAAGTTCAAAATGGAGTACCGTGATTCCTAACC
>NW_019667330.1:0-235 GCF_002806865.2 Cucurbita pepo subsp. pepo
AGATTTTCTAAACTAGCCAAGTTGACGACACACTTAGATTAGGGGAGAAGTTCAAACAAGAACTCCTCTAAGACCGATTAAAGTCATCATGGACACTCAGGCAATTGCAAATAGGAACCGGGTGAGGGCAAAGTAGCATGCCTAAAGTGATCAAATTAGATCAAATTAGAGAAATAATAGTAGAGAAAAGTAATTTTTGAAAGGAAAAATGTTCTATCATTGAATTGAAAAATAA
>NW_019667331.1:0-235 GCF_002806865.2 Cucurbita pepo subsp. pepo
AAAAAGAAATTAATTTAAATAAAAAATCTAAAATTAAATTAAAAAAAAAAAGTTAATCATGACATCTCTATTTTTTTTAAAAGAAATTATAAATATATGTCTTGTTTATTTATTTATTTATTATTTATAAGGCAACATTATTTCACCTGATTATTCAATGAGATGGAGGGTAGTATCGTCCTAATAAAAAATTGGTATTTTCGATTAATATAATACAAGAGGGTAGTATCGTCTT
>NW_019667332.1:0-235 GCF_002806865.2 Cucurbita pepo subsp. pepo
TCTTTAGGGCTAGCACACCGTCTGGTGTCCCCTCCAACCGATGTGAAATCTCACAATCCACCCTCCTTTGGGACTCAGCGTCCTCGCTAGAACACTGCTCGGTATCTGGCTTTGAGATCTTTTGTAACCGCCCAAGGTCATCACTAGTAGATATTGTCCGCTTTGGCTCATTACGTATCGCCGTCAGCCTCATAGTTTTGAAACGCATCTACTATGGAGAGAGTCAAGCCCAACT
>NW_019667333.1:0-235 GCF_002806865.2 Cucurbita pepo subsp. pepo
AAAAGGATAATTTTTTTTTTAATATCCATGAGTGTGTTGACCAGCTATGCATTGATGAAATTTTGTTCTTTGTTTCTTTTCTATACATATGAAGTGTGCATCTTTTGGCCCCTCAGTCGTACTCAACTAGACCTTTCTCTGTCTGCTAATAGCATGTTTCCCTTGTGTTGTTATTATATTTTGTTTTTGTTTATATAATTAATTAGATCCTTTGCATGTGTTTTACGTGTTTATT
>NW_019667334.1:0-235 GCF_002806865.2 Cucurbita pepo subsp. pepo
CCAATCAATTTACTTGCTTTGGTTGGCTCTTTTAGTTTCATATTGGCCGCATAGTTACCGTAAAAAAAGGGTATAGAAAAGTATTTATGTGTTTTAGATACTTTTAGGCTTTTCTTGTTGGCATGCAACAAAGGAGCAGATATTCGCTTAAAAGCTGATTTCATGGCAGTTGAGGTGAGGTCTAAGTAAATTCGCAATGAAGCTTGCTGACATCTTTAATAGGTATAAAAGCAAT
>NW_019667335.1:0-235 GCF_002806865.2 Cucurbita pepo subsp. pepo
TCTTCGAGCTCAAGCTCTCTGTTATCCAGTTGTTCATCCCTTTTCGATTTTCTCGTCTCCGATATCGCGATTTCACCAAATACGCTGCATATCACCTCATTTCCAACGGCTTCCATCGTCTCACGACTACCGCCATCGTCTTTCACGCCGCCGTGTTCTTTTGCTTTCAGGTCTTCATTTTGGGCTATCAAGATAATACCTTCGTTTGTTGCGTCATCCAAGGCTAGGTTGATCG
>NW_019667336.1:0-235 GCF_002806865.2 Cucurbita pepo subsp. pepo
TGGTATAGTTCACCAGGTATACTTCTATACAACACTCGAGCGTGCAGGATAGTCCACCTCGATCATCCTGTTGTCTCGATATAAATGTACTTTTTTGCCTTTTACTCATCTTATAGTATTGCATCATTTTTCAGGTTAATCTGGAATACCTTGGCCGAGTGGTTTTCAACACAAATGGCTTGCTTTACCCTGACAGTGTTGTGGGAACCGATTCACACACAACGATGATTGATGG
>NW_019667338.1:0-235 GCF_002806865.2 Cucurbita pepo subsp. pepo
AGTTCTCGAAAATGAACATGAATAACTATCTTGAAATGAATCCTTAAATACTTCATCTGTGATTCACTAGCAGTTCAGTTCAGCTGCTTATTTAAAGCTCAAAGTTTTTTGTTCAATTTGTTAGCAGCAAAAAGAGGCGTTTGTTTCTTTTTAAATTGGCCAAATTAAGCTACCAGAAGAAGGGGGTGTTATTTCAGTAGGTGTCTGCCACTGCAACAACAGAAGATTCCATCAG
>NW_019667339.1:0-235 GCF_002806865.2 Cucurbita pepo subsp. pepo
AGGGATAGGGAGAGAGTGAAGGATTTCCTTCCTGTTCATGATCTTCTCTTTCTTCATCTTGTCTTGCTTGAGTATTTAACGAGAGAGTAAAAGAGTGAACGAAATAGGATCAGTCTAATTCATCATTTAGGCTTTCTTTACCGTGAAAGAAGGAAAAGGAGAAAGACCCTCTTCTCATCCAGTACCTCTATTTCCCTTGTTCAAGAGTGTTTGAATAACTCACAAGAATAGTTCG
>NW_019667340.1:0-235 GCF_002806865.2 Cucurbita pepo subsp. pepo
AAATAACTGGGTTCGGTCTAAAAGATGTCCTAAGCTGATCCCATCTAACCCACGAACACATCTAGTATATTTGATGCTTCAATATATGACTTGTCACTTTCCTATTATTCCTTATCTTTTAATGAATACCTTCTTACATCCCTTCTTTTATTTTTTGATTTGTCTAAAATTACTTGATCGGGAAGAAACGAGAATAGTGGTGTAACATATTAAAAAAAAAAAAAAAAAAAAAAAA
>NW_019667341.1:0-235 GCF_002806865.2 Cucurbita pepo subsp. pepo
GGATCGTTAATCTTGTCTTGCTGCAGTCTTGACTTACTTCCAGTTCAGTCCCTCAGCAGTTTTCCCACAGACAGACAGGTAATTGAGTGCGAAGCCAAGGTTCCTTCTTTCCATTCATTTACTAGAACAAGAAGTAAGGGATGGATCATTAATCCTCTCTTGCTTCAGTCTTGACGGATTCTTCTTNAAATATTCTTTATTTACTACAAATACTGTAACAGGATCAGAAAGCATA
>NW_019667342.1:0-235 GCF_002806865.2 Cucurbita pepo subsp. pepo
TTTTCTTTCATTTGTATGTATTATGCTGGAACCCTGAAGTCTGATATCATACCTCTTCCTTCTATTTTCTTTCTTGTCTATCTTCTTTGCTTGTCTATCTTCTACCCTTGTTTGGTCCGATCCAAAATGATTCTATCCTATCATTTCTCTATCTGCAATTCAATATAGATATATAGACATATCCNTCTTTGCTTGTCTGTCTCCTCCTTTTGTCGTCTTAGCTTCCAGCTTTCCG
>NW_019667343.1:0-235 GCF_002806865.2 Cucurbita pepo subsp. pepo
AATCTGAGATTTTCCATTTCTGTTTCATTTGCCAGGATTGTAAGGTGTGTTGAGGAGAGATTATTGGGGAAGTGACTTAAAAAGAGGGAATAATGGTTTTTTTTTTAATTTAATTTAATTTTATTTAATTTTATTTACTTATTTATTAATTTATTATTATTATTTTTTTTATACATAATAATAATTTNAGGCTGTTACATCATATCCCTCTAAAAGAAACTTTCGTCCTCGAAAG
>NW_019667344.1:0-235 GCF_002806865.2 Cucurbita pepo subsp. pepo
ATTTTATTTAAAAAATAGGGTGAATTTTAAATTTTTTTTAATAAACTTAAATTTTTTAAAACAATTTAAAAAAATTTAAAGTTCTTTTAAAAAGTTTAAAATTATATTTACAGTTACTGTCACGTTTAAAAAAATATTCATTAATTTTTAAAAATAATATTAAAAGGTTTAGAGATAATTTATGAAGTGTTGATAGACAGTGTTTTTTTTTTTTTTTTTTTTTTTTTTTTTTTTT
>NW_019667345.1:0-235 GCF_002806865.2 Cucurbita pepo subsp. pepo
CCATTCAGGCCGCAACGGGAAAGGTACCATTCGGGAAAGGGGCCATTCAAGAAAGGGCCATTCGGGAAAGGGCCATTCGGGAAAGGGCAATTCGGGAAAGGGGCCATTCAGGAAAGGTGTCATTCAGGTCGCAACGGGGATTGTGTCATTTAGGTCGCAACGGGGATTGTGTCATTCAGGTCNTGGGAAGGGGCCATTCAGGCCGCAACGGGGAAGGGGCCATTCAGGCCGCAAC
>NW_019667346.1:0-235 GCF_002806865.2 Cucurbita pepo subsp. pepo
CAGTACTTAAGGGATCTACCTCTCTTCTATCCCTAAAAGCGAGTAGAAGTGAATTCCTTCTTGCACCTCACGTTCCCAGCCATTCACCTAGTCTTACCCCTGAAATAGGAGGCCTATTGAGTCGGCGAACTCGAGCCACTCTCACCCGTGCAAATCTAAAGATAATTCCGAATAAACAGGAGTTCATGGTTNTAATTAAAATCGAGTTACCTAGGTCATCGAATGAAAAGAAAAT
>NW_019667347.1:0-235 GCF_002806865.2 Cucurbita pepo subsp. pepo
ATGTTTTATGAAAGTTTAAATGAAGTATTTCCACATTCAATATTTAGGATAGGTATATAGTAGCGACCTTAAATTAAATAGAAAATTTCGAGTCATTACAAAAAATAGTATATATAAACAACCATGTCATTTCACCAGACAGCCCCATTAATATAATGATGGATGTGAAATCCCAATTCCACCCTCAAGCTCTTGAAGCCAAAAAAAAAAAAAAAAAAAAAAAAAAAAAAAAAAA
>NW_019667348.1:0-235 GCF_002806865.2 Cucurbita pepo subsp. pepo
GAATCCACAGGGAACCTATCTTTTCGGTTAATTTTATCGCTAGAAATTTAAGTGAGTTTTTAGATAACATTCAAATGGGTGTTGGAGATTTTAACTATTTAAACAAACTAAAATAGAGTGCCACTGCTATCGAAAACAGAAAATGATGAGAAAATCAACTATAATGAGGAAGGTTCGNTAGAGTGCCACTGCTATCGAAAACAGAAAATGATGAGAAAATCAACTATAATGAGGA
>NW_019667349.1:0-235 GCF_002806865.2 Cucurbita pepo subsp. pepo
GACTCAATAGGCCTCCCATTTCAGAGGTAAGACTGGGTGAACGTGGGGTGCAAGATGGAATTCACTCCTACTAACTTTTAGGGATAGAAGAGAGGTAGTTCGCTTAAGCACTGACTCCAGGTCTTGAACAAGCGGCCCCACCCTCTCATTGGCCTGAGAGGGATTCAGTGTACTAGTTGGACCATAAACNAGTGTACTAGTTGGACCATAAACCAATTGTTCATTAGAGGATCAG
>NW_019667350.1:0-234 GCF_002806865.2 Cucurbita pepo subsp. pepo
ATAGTTATTAGCACACATTCACAAGCATAGTATCACTTATGTAGTATCACTTATGATGATGATTATGGCAGATCAAAGGCATGGAGAAGGAGAAATGGAGCATTCCAAGAAGCCATTCTTCTTCACATCTTTTAACCCATTTTTGTTTGTGTTAATTTTTCTTCCTTCTCTTGTACTTGTTTCTCTAGTTTGTAAGCTTGATTTGGAGGTTCCTTGGACGACTGGCTTGGATAA
>NW_019667352.1:0-234 GCF_002806865.2 Cucurbita pepo subsp. pepo
AAAAAAAGCAGTTTCACCACATATTGACTTTGTGTCTTGTTGGGTTATGTTGGAAGACAAGCATTAGAAGCTAACCAAGCTGTTCCATGGGACAAAGAACAACCACCAAAGACATGTCAACACAATCTCTTTTGCTTTTATGTGATTCAATGTCTCAATGCGACTCGATTAGCTTCATTCTTATCTCGAACATATGCATTTCCATGTGATCTGTTCTTCTCCTCCTCTTTTGCC
>NW_019667353.1:0-234 GCF_002806865.2 Cucurbita pepo subsp. pepo
TCGCTGTAGTAAAGATTGTGAGAATGTTTGTTTAATCCACCCCACCTAAATGATGTGAAAATTATCGTATTTAGAATCAAATAAATTTCATGGATATGGAAAGATTAATGAACGGAAATAACAATAAATGGAAAGATACATATGGTAATAACGCAAATATCGATATTTGCCTTATAATAAAATATCAAACATGATTTATATGGTAAACTATAATTTATTACTAAATATCCTTAA
>NW_019667354.1:0-234 GCF_002806865.2 Cucurbita pepo subsp. pepo
CCACGAGACCTAAAATTGACCTCAAACAGAAGGAAACCAAAGAAGTCGAAACTATCCTAGCCGAAATAGTCAGGAAAATCTGTAGACGAGTGTTTGAGAATTCCTAGTCAAATGGAAAAACCTCCCTAAAGAAAAAATTAGCTAGTAACGCGCCAAAGATCTTAACTCCGCCACGACCCATATTGAAATTTTAAACATAGACAATTGACAAGGACATCAACCATTTAGGTGGGG
>NW_019667355.1:0-234 GCF_002806865.2 Cucurbita pepo subsp. pepo
ATAAAAAATTGTTGAAAAAATGTCACTCGAGGTCTAAACCCAAGAATGTGGGGTCGAAGTGACAAGGTATCATGTGCCACATGTCAAACTAAGGACATAGGTACTTCTTATTGGGTTTTATATCCTAAAACTCATAATTTGTAAATAAAAACATATTCTGTTTGAAATAAAGTTATTATTGATATTTATTCAATAAAGATTGTTATTGAATTAAGTGAATTTCACGATCATTAA
>NW_019667356.1:0-234 GCF_002806865.2 Cucurbita pepo subsp. pepo
TTTTCAATCAAAATATAAGCTTTCTATCTATCTTAGTATTACTGCGTATATTTTTTCTTGTGGATACTAACATTTAGTCTGGTCCTTCTTATTACACTTTAGATTGTTATTAAATGTTATTAAGAAAGAAAAAACCAAAGAATGAATGATTGAGGCAGAAAAAAATGTTGCACGTGTGAAAATAATTTTTTTTAATTTGAAAAAATGATGGTGTTAGGGTTAAAGTTAGGTGGC
>NW_019667357.1:0-234 GCF_002806865.2 Cucurbita pepo subsp. pepo
ATTGTGAGATCTCGCATTGGTTGGAGAGGGGAAGAAGCATTTCTTATAAGGGCGTGGAAACCTCTCCCTAATAGATGTGTTTTAAAACAGTGAGACTAACACCAATACACAAAGAGCAAAAGGGAACAATATCTACTATCAGTCAGCATGGGCTGTTACAAATGATATCATGCTAGACATTGAACAGTGTACCAGCGAGAATGCTAGGTAAAGTAGGACCATGACACTAGGAAC
>NW_019667358.1:0-234 GCF_002806865.2 Cucurbita pepo subsp. pepo
TTAGACAGAATACAGATTGACCAGAACCATATATCAGGACCAATACCTAAGACATTTGCAAACTTAAAAGCAATAAGGCATTTGTAAGCACGTTTCTGATTCTGACACGAGAACAATATTCCTGCAACTTCCTTTTCTTCTTATAGGTGTTTTATTTCTCGTTTGCCCTTTACACTCAGCCACATGAACAACAACTCTATCAGTGGTGAAATCCCATCTGAGCTATCTGAATTG
>NW_019667359.1:0-234 GCF_002806865.2 Cucurbita pepo subsp. pepo
ATCTAATAGGAAATGATTCCCGATGAAATTTGGAGCAACTTTGAAGAACGAAAGCTTAGCAAACTCGAATTTAGGGAAACACTAACTAAGGCATAATAAGCAAGTAGTCTTACTAGAGGATAGACTAGACAATTGTTTGATGCATGACGACACGTGTCTAATGGCACATGCACCTGTCATTTATGCTTTATACGTATGATGGTTGATGATGACTAATGATGTATGATGTATGAT
>NW_019667360.1:0-234 GCF_002806865.2 Cucurbita pepo subsp. pepo
ACGATCGCGTGTGTCGCATAAAAATTTTGAACAAAAAAAACCATGTCTTTTCATTTTAACTATTTCATCGTAGCTGACTCTATTTCTTATTATACAAGAATCGAGGTCGTAAATTCTATAAACAACAAACCCATTTGGAGTTTTCAATTGCCCGAACCCATCCAACCAAATGCCTCCAAAACTGAAATTGTTGATTGAATTGAATTGGGTGAAGCATCTCATGCCTTTGAGTCT
>NW_019667361.1:0-234 GCF_002806865.2 Cucurbita pepo subsp. pepo
GCGGTCCAGATATGGCTTTGGGAGAATCTTTTGAATGTGATGATAAGATGGGGAACGAATTGTCCAGTGAAGCCGAATTAGCATCACCAGATGGAGCGCATACTCTTCCAATCCTGCAAAAAGTAATTGACTTGAGCAACAAAATTAAGGTAATGAGAAATACTTGAGGTCTTGTTTTTCTAATGGCTGCTGAGAAATTCTTGGTATGCAGTAATTACATTTTAATAAAAAAAA
>NW_019667363.1:0-234 GCF_002806865.2 Cucurbita pepo subsp. pepo
AGCCATAATTATTTATTTTGATTTAAATTTTTTACGAACAAAATTGAAAACTAAAAAAAATAAAAAAAGAATTACACTGGACGAATATCAGTGACACTTGACCTGTAGGCCTATTAGCTAAGCTAGGTAGAGCGTCGAGCAAATAATGCGAAGGTTGCAGGTTTGAGACCTGTATGGATAATAATTATTTATTTTGATTTAATTTTTTTACAAATAAAATGGAAAACTAAAAAA
>NW_019667364.1:0-234 GCF_002806865.2 Cucurbita pepo subsp. pepo
TACGAGGGGAGGTGGGAAATTAGTAGGCTTAGGATTGCTGTGATTTTGCCATCTCTTTTGTATTTGCTTCTATAATGTAATGTATGTGATCCTTTAGCCTTTCTCTATATCCTCCTCTTTGGCCTCTTAATGCATCTAATTCATTTTTTTTTAATTTACGATACTGGGTCTGGAACATGCATGAAAGGAAAGTCAAAGGATAAGATAAAGTGAGAAATTATATGTTCTTATGGA
>NW_019667365.1:0-234 GCF_002806865.2 Cucurbita pepo subsp. pepo
CTATCTCCAATTCCAAGATGTAAAGACGGTTTGATATGCGCTTAACTTGCGTGAGCAGACGTCGTCGATGGAAATGAAGCAGCCGGCCTCATCGAGTTGACCTAGGCTCACAAGGTTAGCCTTGATTCTTGGGATGAAGTAGACGTCGGTTAGCTTGCGGTGCTCGCCTCCCTTGCTGATGAACAAGATGGTACCGCGCCCTTCGATCTCAACGACAGAGCCGCGCTGAATTTC
>NW_019667366.1:0-234 GCF_002806865.2 Cucurbita pepo subsp. pepo
TAAGGCCTGGGGCCCTACCCGACCCTTCAACAAGCCTATCTGTGACGCTCATGTCTACTGGTTGCCCATATCTTACTTATGTCTCATTTCTTCTTTAATGCACACCTTATATGGTATGTTGGATGATGCACTATCCTCCTTAGTCGCATCATAACATTCTTCTAGGTTCATAGTATGGTTGTGACACTTGAAGACTAGGAAGTCAACAAGACACATGGGCATGAATCATATGCA
>NW_019667367.1:0-234 GCF_002806865.2 Cucurbita pepo subsp. pepo
CCATGATGCTCCCTCTCATTGATATGTGCAACCATAGCTTTAATTCCAATGCACGTATAGTCCAGGAACAAGATGCAGGATCCATGAAGTTGAAAGTGAAGGTGAAATTTTCTGTTGTTTTAACTATTGATCTTCATAAGCTTAAGGAGAATGAAAAGTTAGCTGTTTTTGCCATGTTAATCCATTCTCTATCTTCTTAACCGGGCAACTTTTGTTTGCTTTGGAACCAGGTTG
>NW_019667368.1:0-234 GCF_002806865.2 Cucurbita pepo subsp. pepo
TTATTATGTCCCGGTGAAGCAGACCTCCTTGTCAGTTTTTATGAAAACTCATTTTACAACTGATTTTTGTGGACTTCATTTTTTAGACGATGCATTATCATCCTGTAGATGACTGCTATTGCTATAAAATTTACATGGTTTATGCGTTCAAAGAACTCTTTCAATGATACAGCTATCCAGTAACACTGTTCTCATCATTCAGGTTCTTGAGCTATTGAAGAATGCACTTAGTAG
>NW_019667369.1:0-234 GCF_002806865.2 Cucurbita pepo subsp. pepo
AAAATAAAACAGAATAATAAAACTTAATTTTCCAGCAAATATGACAAAAAAGTCGACCAACAAACAAATGCCTTGACTTTCTCATAACTAGCTATTACATAATACAATATGCATGGCCGATGCTTAAAAGGCGAGCTGATTTTGCCATTCAAGTCAGACAGTATGAGTAAAAGTTTTTTTTACATATTTTCTCGATTTCCTTTGGTCACATAGTCAGAACACTTCCACAAAAAC
>NW_019667370.1:0-234 GCF_002806865.2 Cucurbita pepo subsp. pepo
TTCAAATGTTTGGGCTAACCTTAGTTGATAGCGAAATATTCAAACGTCTGATCTCTTAGTATCAACTGATCAAATATTGATGTCGATGAATAATATTTAAATGAAGAAATAAACGCTTTAACGAAAAAATTTTATAATAAAATAAAATTTATAAGAAATATTTCACCGCTTCAAATACAGAGCTATAATTTTGTGTAACGAGCCACTCACTTTCACTGCATCGGTCGTTATAAT
>NW_019667371.1:0-234 GCF_002806865.2 Cucurbita pepo subsp. pepo
AGCATGAAAGTGTTTACTTGAGTACTGTGTTCATACTGCCAATGCCGGTTTTTGTTTTTATTTGAAGACAATTGATAAGAAGATCTGCGGAAGGTTCTCATCATAAAGGGTGCCCTCCTTAGCATGAAAGGGAATGTAGCTTGGCCCTTTACCTATTTATTTGTAATGGAAAGAAGGTGCTTGATTGGTGCAACTATTTAGGATATACATAGAATGCTTCTAAAAAATAGGAGC
>NW_019667372.1:0-234 GCF_002806865.2 Cucurbita pepo subsp. pepo
AAAAGCATACTTCTCATTAGTATTTATAGTGGAGAAAGCACCAACTTGTTTCCTAAACTTTCTACTAAACAATCAACCACTAAAAATCTTCCTAATAAGCATAAGGCTTGGTCCACAACCACAAAACTTGATATACATTTGGCAAGTGCTACCATTTCTCCTCCAATTGCTCCAAAAGTTGGTAACTTTTTTTATAAGTCTATTAACAATTCTCTTGAGGTTACTCCATAAGCT
>NW_019667373.1:0-234 GCF_002806865.2 Cucurbita pepo subsp. pepo
TTTAGAAGAAATGCAAGGAAGAAAAACTCATAATATGAAAGCTTCAAACTCAAATTGTAAGAATCCTCATCACTCGATTCTTGTCTTAAAACATTGCCCAAAACTTAATAAACGAAGCTTGCACTGCCATTGATTGTTCCAGAATCGTGGGGAATTTTCTCTTTCTATTTTAAACGTTTCTAGAATTCGTTGAAAATATCTACTCCGATGCTGTCAACATTGATTTTGAATTTC
>NW_019667374.1:0-234 GCF_002806865.2 Cucurbita pepo subsp. pepo
AATAAACTTTTAGGATTTATTTAAAAAAGTTGAAGGATTCTGTTTGGGAGGCTGGAAAATTCCAGACGGTAAGAAAAGTATTTATATCTCCGAATTTGACTTTATATTATATATATAATATTTGTTTTTTAATGTCAATTTTATACTAATCATAAAATGTCAATTTTCACAAATATTTATACCAAAATTATAAATACAAAATATTTATTAATTTTATATTTTATTTTTAAAAAA
>NW_019667375.1:0-234 GCF_002806865.2 Cucurbita pepo subsp. pepo
GTGTGCAACGTTTCTTGTTTTGTTAGCTACATTTTTCCTTCGAAATACAAATTCCATATTGTTTTTTAATAGATAATTTCATATATATATAAAATAAATATTCAACCTAATTTTAAAAAAATTCAAAATTCAATATTATTTTTTAATTAATATTTATTATCCTATTTTATTAACTTAGGACAATAAATAAATATAGTATCTATAATTAAATTATGTTATAATTAAAAAAAAATG
>NW_019667377.1:0-234 GCF_002806865.2 Cucurbita pepo subsp. pepo
AAAATACATGAAATCAATTAAAATAATAATTCAAATAAAAAAACAAATTTTAAAATTATTTTTTAGTAGTAATTATTTATCATATTTTAATTTAGTGTAAGTGGAGGATAAGTTTTTTATTTATTAAATATTAATTAATATTTTTAATGGGTTTTTTTAATAAATAATATTAAATGTCAATAAGAATTTGATTCGTAAGCCAACCTAAATAGTTCCATAATTCGAGGAGTATTA
>NW_019667378.1:0-234 GCF_002806865.2 Cucurbita pepo subsp. pepo
TTTTCTCTATCTTTCTCGTTTTCACTTTTTTTTTCTTCTCTGCAGGTGTCGTCGGGGTGGCTGAAGGTCAGGATTGGGTTTCCGTGGTGACCCAGACGTCGGCCGCCCTTTGTGGGTCGTGTGCAAACGAAAACTCCGACGTTCGCCGAAGTTTTCGATCTTGCCAACAACTTCCATTTCTTTTTCTTTTTTCTTTTTATCTGATCCGTTACATTACCTACCCCTAAAAAGAAC
>NW_019667379.1:0-234 GCF_002806865.2 Cucurbita pepo subsp. pepo
GGGCAGAATAAGGGCTTAAAATGCAAAGAGAAACGGTGTAATATGAACTAGAATAGAAGACAACAACAATCCATAGCTCAAAAAGAAGTGTACGCCCTAGGTTAGGCACTTTTTAAGTATGGAGCTATTTTGTAGGTTCTCGCTCATAACATCACTAACTATTTTTATATATTCTAAGAAAGTTTCAATTATTCTTTACTGAATATGTTATGCATGTCTCCCATAGGTCAAGTG
>NW_019667380.1:0-234 GCF_002806865.2 Cucurbita pepo subsp. pepo
TGTCTCAAATGGTATGAATTTGTTGGAATTATATTTCCCTCGCTACCGTTATACAAGACGGGGCGAGAGATGAGTTTATAACTTCAAATCTCGATCTGTTTGAACTTTCAATTCTATAATGACTTCCATAGAACAGTTTTTAGGCGGGGGAGGGAGGGTGGAAGCCTGTACAGAGTTTGTATTTACAACACAGATGCTAAGTAGCTTAGCTTAAGCTCGTAACACCGTGATCGG
>NW_019667381.1:0-234 GCF_002806865.2 Cucurbita pepo subsp. pepo
ACATGTGCTCAGTAGCATTCCACGTGTCATATGTGTGATATGATTTGATATGTGATGTTATGTTATGTGTCGCTGTATGATATGCCAAATAATATTATGATATAAATTAAATGTCATGTTGTGTTACCATAAGCTATGTTATGTTATGAAATGTCATAATGTACTATGATATGTTACGTTAGGCCATGATATGCTATGTTATGTGTTGAAATAAGGAAATACGATGAAAAACCT
>NW_019667382.1:0-234 GCF_002806865.2 Cucurbita pepo subsp. pepo
ACTGTTAAAGAATCCATACATACTAGTAATACTTAAAGAAGGAAAAGTACTCCACGAGAAAACGCCCCCTCTAGGGCAACTGAACTTACTACAAGACTCTTACACATCTCCACAAATCAACAACACACCCTTACAATACCATACACTTACTCATAGTCACAGACACAGACACTCACACAACACTCACAATAACACACACTTAACAACACACTATCAGATCCTCAGTTACTCTAT
>NW_019667383.1:0-234 GCF_002806865.2 Cucurbita pepo subsp. pepo
ATACAAGAGGTGAGAGCCATTGCCATCCTTCCACGCCCCCCATATTAAAATCTGGAAAAATGTATACTAAAATAAAATATTCAATCACTTACCTAAAAGCACTAACCCGCCCAAGTTGGCATTCCCTAGCTGTTTCTTATGAAATTAAAGAAAGTGATAATGTCACATTAATGGGCCTCCCCCCTATTTACAAAAAAAAAAATATTACCTTTACAACTCAGTTCCCTTTCATAT
>NW_019667384.1:0-234 GCF_002806865.2 Cucurbita pepo subsp. pepo
AAGAAATTATAAAGTTTAATTTTTTTTTAATTAAAATATATAATTTAATGTCTAATTTGACTGTGGACTTTTTTATTTGCTAAAATTTACAAAACCCCACAAATTTTTTTGTTATTTGTCAAAAATACCCTCAAAATACAGAAAATAAAATATTTAATATGGCTTGGAATTATTCAATTTTATGAGGCTAAAAAAATAGTTTATTTGCAGAAAATAGTTCGTTTTATTTATTTG
>NW_019667385.1:0-234 GCF_002806865.2 Cucurbita pepo subsp. pepo
GTGGGTTTACTTTTCTTTTTTTTATTGTGGCTTATGAGTTAAGCTTGCTGTACGACTATTTTTCTGTGAGATCCCACATCGATTGGTGAGGAGAACAAAGTATTCCTTATAAGAATGTGGAAACCTCTTCCTAATAGACACGTCTTAAAATCGTGAGACTAACAATGATATGTAATGGGTCAAAGTCGACAATATCTAGCCTAACAGTGAGTTTGAGTTGTTACATTTTCCTTC
>NW_019667386.1:0-234 GCF_002806865.2 Cucurbita pepo subsp. pepo
TATTTTATAAAATTAACAATAAATTCGAATAATTTGTTAAAATTTTAATTTATTTGAACCTAATTTAATTTAAATAAGTTCATAACTCAACCAAAATCGTACTTTTTGGGGTAATTGAGCTTTTTGAATATTTTGTAACAAATGAGAAAACATGTTTAGTTTCGATGTCATATGTTTGTCCAAACCATGTTGTTTATGGCCACATGACAGATATCCTAGTCTTGCTTGTATGGG
>NW_019667387.1:0-234 GCF_002806865.2 Cucurbita pepo subsp. pepo
ATTTGTGTAGTCCCCTATCTTCTCTCAGAGTAGGTTTCCTCCACACACAGGAGTAGCTTCTCACAATATTGCTTATGTTGTGCCTCGTCCACTCTCAGGTGGGTTTATTCTACATACAATATTATATCCTCAATCATCTACTTGTTTAGTCACTCGTCCCCTCTAAAGGCGGGTTATCAAACACACAATAGTGATTCCTTGTGCTATCTACTTATGTAGTCCTTCATCCACTCT
>NW_019667388.1:0-234 GCF_002806865.2 Cucurbita pepo subsp. pepo
GCCCATACCGAGTACGAAAAGCTGTCTTCGGTATGTCATCTTCTTTGACTCTTATCTGGTGATAACCAGAACGAAGATCAATCTTCGAAAATACCGCTGCCCCTTGAAGCTGGTCAAACAAGTCATCAATTCGCGGCAAAGGATACTTATTTTTAATGGTCACCTTATTCAGCTCCCTATAGTCAATACAGAGACGGAGTGTGCCGTCCTTCTTTTTCACAAACAACACTGGAG
>NW_019667389.1:0-234 GCF_002806865.2 Cucurbita pepo subsp. pepo
ATCAATTGTATAATGCATCACACAGAATCAATAAAATTTGTCTAAAATCCAGGGAAAACAAACATTGTATCCTACCAGACGTTAAGTGCAGTAATGAGACTGGCTTCTGGGCTGGGAACAAGTGAACTTATAGACTCTAGGTCAGTGAGAGGAACACCATATAGCCTTTGCATAGTTAAAACTCGTCTAGTACTGCAGTGGTGATATACCTTCGGAGCTGTAGCCTGCCTCGTG
>NW_019667392.1:0-234 GCF_002806865.2 Cucurbita pepo subsp. pepo
CTTGGAAAGATGATGCGACAGACCATTTACTGTTTCTGCCTGAAAAGGCAATACAACAGGTAGTTATAACCCGACACCACTAGGGAGAATCCTCCAGTTGTAACTCAATAAATAGCCAAGTATGAAGTATGTATATTACGTTAAAGCAAAAAGGTTCCTTCCTACTTATTAGACTTACCCTCGGCTCGACCTTGTGAGCATACAAGTTGAGGCATATTGACTCGAGGTGCACTT
>NW_019667393.1:0-234 GCF_002806865.2 Cucurbita pepo subsp. pepo
AAAAAAGGAAGAAAAAGTAATAAAAACACAATGAAATAAGAATGTGTTTGTGATGATTGGATGTGTCTGCCTTTATCTCAGCTGTCCTAACCTAATATTTGATTATTTGTGGGGTCAACACTCATTGATTGGTCTCTCAACGTTGTTGCCTAAAAGTTATTAACATAAAGAATTAAGCGTGATTTGTTATAAAACCTTTCATTATCTTCCCTACAAATATTGACCACTTTTATC
>NW_019667394.1:0-234 GCF_002806865.2 Cucurbita pepo subsp. pepo
TACCATTTGTAACGACCCAGATCCACCGCTAGCATATATTGAAAAATCATAAATTGTTGTGATATTCTAATGCTATCATTTTTCTAAATTAGTACCCATGTCAAATTAAAAGAAAATACAAACACAAGCGTTTTATTGTGTCTTACAAATCCTTCCTCAAACGTTAAACCAACCCGGTTTTGATTTGGTCATGCGAGCAGTACTGGCAGGTTCATTATTGTCAATGCGACGATT
>NW_019667395.1:0-234 GCF_002806865.2 Cucurbita pepo subsp. pepo
TCTTGAGTGAGCGCAGTCTTCTAGTTAATTAAAAACCAAGAACTGACTCTAAGCGTAACATGAAGCTTATAACACACTCTAGATTCTAGTCTAGATGTTTGATAACATTTGAGGCCATGGCTTCTGCATCAAGCTTTGGTAAATAATTCATTTATGTTCTTCATTTTCAAAAAAATCCTTTTGGTACAATGTGGAGCACTTGGAAAATATTAGAATTCATTACTATCAAACATT
>NW_019667396.1:0-234 GCF_002806865.2 Cucurbita pepo subsp. pepo
AAAATAAAATAAGATGTCTCGATTCAAATATGGTACCGATTCATATTAATCAACTCAACTCCTAGAATCAGCACAATTTCCTTTGCCCCGATCCCTACACCGCTCTTTAAATGGATTAGTGGAATAGAGGAAATGATATTGATTCTAAGAATTGAGACGATTAATATGAATTGAGATATCTTATTTTTACTTTTTTTTTTTACCTCTAACGGACAAATAGACTGAGATGAACCA
>NW_019667397.1:0-234 GCF_002806865.2 Cucurbita pepo subsp. pepo
ACTGCTATTCAATCTACAGTGTAGATATATCCAGATGTGCTCTTGCTAGAGTCTACCTCTCCACTCATATCAGCATCCACAAAACTTTGCAGAATTACTTTGTCATTGCCACAACAGAGTGAAGTATTGGATGTACCTCTCAGATATGTTAGATACCACTTCACAACTTCCCAATGTTCTTTCCCTGAATTGTCATGTACTTGCTAACAACTCCCACTTCATGTGTTATATAAG
>NW_019667398.1:0-234 GCF_002806865.2 Cucurbita pepo subsp. pepo
ACTGGTTTGTCAATGAAGTTGCTTTCTTCGAAAATTTATTCGCAAGTTTAGTACGTGATTTTTGAAACTTCAAAGACCAAATAGAAACTAAATTTAATCATTACATGCAGATACTCCTAGATGGAACGATTGATTTTGAAGCTCAGTCCAAAAAGGGTCGCTGGTAATTCTTCGATATCGTCGTTAATTTAACTCAAGTGAGTGAATCATGTGCTCAAACTCAAGTAGTCAGCT
>NW_019667399.1:0-234 GCF_002806865.2 Cucurbita pepo subsp. pepo
ACTGCAGAGCAAAGACGTTGCTATGCACTCTTAAAAGCTTTCCAGGTGACCACTATAGCGTTGTGATTTGTGATTGATATTATATTTTTTTGTGCCAACTAAACATAGCTCAACTGGTTAAGACATTTATCCACGACTAAGAGATTAGAGGTTCAAATCTCTGTGGTAACTAAGGTGGTTTCATTTGATAAATTAAATTATTAAAAATTACCCTTCACCCAGCGGGGCAGTTCA
>NW_019667400.1:0-234 GCF_002806865.2 Cucurbita pepo subsp. pepo
AATGCATTCAAATCAATTCTTAATTCTAAGAAGTTTGGGAATTTGAACCAAAAGGAAATAAGGAAAAGTAGAAGAGACAAGTGAACTAGAAAGGATGAGATTGATATCAAAGTTTATGGCATTAATACCACTGCTGCTATTGTTGGTGTCTAATGCTACCGCTGATGCTACAAGCGGAGTTTTTGATATTACGAAATTTGGTGCCAAACCTAATGCTGATGTTACTCAAGTACG
>NW_019667401.1:0-234 GCF_002806865.2 Cucurbita pepo subsp. pepo
TCTGCTTTTCAACTCCTTTTTAGCTCTCCATCTCTTCCTCTTAATTTCGAAGGTTCGTACTTGCCTCGACCTTTCACAGTTTTGACCGCTTCGTTCTTTCTCGCCTGCTTTTGTTTGTTTGCACTTGCAGGAAAAAGTCTATTTCAATCGAATCACACACGAAGCATCGTTGATTCTTCTCTTTTTTTGTTCAATTTTGTTCGTCTGGGCTGTTTCCTTCGATTGAGATTCCAT
>NW_019667402.1:0-234 GCF_002806865.2 Cucurbita pepo subsp. pepo
GAATCCTTAAATGCTATCTTTTTCATTATCCCAACATGGTTTTGAAGAAATGCATTTTGACAGCCTTGGAGTGAAAAGCTACACGGTCTACCATCACTGCAACGGCTGTCAAACGACATTGCTTTAGGTGAGCTTACTAACCATTCACACAGAACATACAGCTACTTAGCCAATGTGTGACTGGCTAATTAGCCACCGCTCTATCATTTTCAAAGTTCTTTCACACGTTTTTTT
>NW_019667405.1:0-234 GCF_002806865.2 Cucurbita pepo subsp. pepo
AGAAAAAGATTGTTACAATTATTTTAATTTTTCATAAAAAAATTATAGTGTTTGAATCTCTCCTAATAAATTAATGGTCTTACTCTTTCTTCGATAAAATAAAAATATTTGAATTATTAATTGAATTCTTAAAAAAAAAAATTAAAAATTCGAGTTATTTTGTGGGTTGTCATTTTTTTGGTTAGGTTAACCCGGTTTAGATGATGACCTTGGTCAAGATGCTCCAATTAAACT
>NW_019667406.1:0-234 GCF_002806865.2 Cucurbita pepo subsp. pepo
TATCATATTCTCCAAATAACTCGCTTGCTATTAAGTCACTGCTGAACTCAAAAACTCATGCCAACAAGTTCCTGATATACTAAAGTATATATTTATATATTCTTAACACTCCTCTCAATGAAGTAGAGTGTTAATTTCGAATCCAACACGAAAAAAATTGATCAATTCGGAAAATATGACAGTGCAAGAGTTCAACACACTTCCCCGTGATTTGATACCATAGTAAATCATCAT
>NW_019667407.1:0-234 GCF_002806865.2 Cucurbita pepo subsp. pepo
TATATCATATCATAACATGTCCTTCAACATAACATGTTATATCATACACATAACATGTTCTTCAACATAACATATCATATCGTGCACGTATTAAATCATAAACCATATATCATACATGTATCATATTGTCAAATATATCATATCATCAACATATCATTTCATAAATATCTCACACATATCAAACATATGACACGTGCAAAGCCACGAGGCACACGTCATCATACTGAATACAAA
>NW_019667408.1:0-234 GCF_002806865.2 Cucurbita pepo subsp. pepo
AGACCTCGTTGTGGGGTCCTTAAGATTGGTCAAACCCCTAACGAACTCTTCATTTGGTCCACCTCAGCCGGCGACGGAATCCTGAAGTTCATGCACTCGTTAACGTCATCCCTCCACGCGTTCACGAGCATCATCGTGGCAACTCTGAACGGCGAAATGCAGTTGACACGTATACCATAGCGGGTAAGTTCGTAGGCAGTGTTCTTAGTGAGGCCGACAATGGCATGTTTGGAT
>NW_019667409.1:0-234 GCF_002806865.2 Cucurbita pepo subsp. pepo
AGAAGTTCCTTCTTCCTGCTCTTTGGAACCCCAAGACGGCGGCGTCGTGCTGGACTGTCATGTGAACCCCCTCATTCACTCCACATTAAACTCCCATTCTTTTTTCCTTTCTTCTCTTAACAAAACCTCAATTAAAAACTATTCATTTCTTTCTTTTATGTTCTCTTTCATGTTTATGCATTTCTAACCACTCTCAACTTTATTCAACGGAGTACAAAACGTGTGGAAGGGTGA
>NW_019667410.1:0-234 GCF_002806865.2 Cucurbita pepo subsp. pepo
ATATCAAAATTTCCAGTCAGAATGAAGACATGAGTTATAAATACCTTCGCAAGTAGCAGGATGATGTAAATTTAAAACTTAAACGTTTAAAAATGAAGTAAAATATCAAGCGTAGATTAGTAATGCATAGACCCAATCAACTACTGACTAATGTATTTCTATCTATAGTATAGTGGACCTTCGAATGCAGACACTTACTTCGACGGCAGAGTTACAGATGAAAGCATGTATACT
>NW_019667411.1:0-234 GCF_002806865.2 Cucurbita pepo subsp. pepo
GAAGGCATAGTAAAAAATGACTAAGAATGAGCCGAGCCTCAATTAAGGGGAGACATATTTTGTTCGAGGGGAGATGTTGGATGATGAAAGTCCTACATCGACTAATTTAGAGAATGATCATGAGTTTGTAATCAAATAATACTCTCTCCATTGACATGAGACATTTAGGGGAAGCCTAAAGCAAAGTAAAGCAATGAGAACTTATGTTCAAAGTGGACAATATCATACCACTGT
>NW_019667412.1:0-234 GCF_002806865.2 Cucurbita pepo subsp. pepo
GCTAGTAGTGAGCTTGAACTGTTACATGGTTTCTAATCGGGCATATCACCAATAGGTTGATTGTGTTGGGATCTAAATGTTTGAGCTTGTTTCAGAAAAATGCCATGATTGGAGGTGCTTTGACGGGGGCTATGGTATCGGCAGCGAGCAACAGCAACCGGGACAAAATTGTTATCGATGCAATTACAGGAGGGGCTGTTGCGACTGCAGCAGAGTTCATAAACTACCTTACTT
>NW_019667413.1:0-234 GCF_002806865.2 Cucurbita pepo subsp. pepo
AATTCTAACATAAAACGGATAAATAGATTTAAACGTCAAAATAATACAATATGAATATAAGGAATTGGCGAAACGATGAAACTAAAACGGTAAATGGTGGCGGTGAGCCGGAGAATGAGGGGACGACATGGCGGCGAAACGAGAGCTGTAAACGGCGGAAATATCCACACTGGTTGTGGCCGGTGCCCATGGGCTCTGACTTGCCGACATCATACTCATGGAGTTCGTTACCCC
>NW_019667414.1:0-234 GCF_002806865.2 Cucurbita pepo subsp. pepo
GCTGGAGCACGCCGATTAGCGGCGGCTTGGGCCCTGGTGGTGGATTCTTTGAGGGCAGTGGAGAGCTCTCCGTGCAGTTTCGACAACGATTCGATCATTTGGGGAATTGTTGGAATTAGGTCTGAAGCTTGCGGATGTAAGGGAGGAGATCGGGAAGCCATTGCTGCAGAAAGCTCAGTGAAGTTCGGAGATGAGTGAAAGAAATCAAAAGATCTGGAATTTGTTCTGATCAAA
>NW_019667415.1:0-234 GCF_002806865.2 Cucurbita pepo subsp. pepo
CAAATAATATTTAAGAAATATATATCCATGATTAATTTAATTTATGTGAACTTAAATGACGAAATATAACTCTCATTTATAAAATCTTGTGAAATTAATTACCTAAAAACTGGTAAAAAAATATATTTGATTTATTTAATATTAATTACTTTTGTTTTATATATTGTCATTCCCGTTCTATTCATATTTTGATAAGACTAAACCATTATTTACATCTTCTTAAATTCCCAAATA
>NW_019667416.1:0-234 GCF_002806865.2 Cucurbita pepo subsp. pepo
ATCACTACCACTTGAATGACTCTAGCATATAAGTTCTAAACACAATAATTTGTAAAGAAGATCTTAGCTCTCAACAAAGCTAAAAAATATAAATTCTATTTCTTTTTAGTTCCAAAATGTGATGTCTCTAATCAAAGAAAAGAAGGTTTTATATAGCTTTACAACCTTAACCTATGTGACACATAACTCCCACATTAAATTGGCTAGTAAATGAGAAATACCCATAACCTCCCT
>NW_019667417.1:0-234 GCF_002806865.2 Cucurbita pepo subsp. pepo
AACAATTTAGGAAGGATTAAGTTAATTAGTATCGTTTTGGACAAAATAAAAATAAATTGTGAAGACCTAAAGTATAATAAATTCAACACATCTAGGAAAACTTAAATAAGACATTACGCGGAAGCCATGGCCTTGCTCAACGCTAATCAATGAATTTGATGAATTAAAAAAGTCCAAATTTCTCTAACTACTATATTAATTGCATTTAATTTAATTTAATAATACTTTTTTTTT
>NW_019667418.1:0-234 GCF_002806865.2 Cucurbita pepo subsp. pepo
TAATTTCTAAATCCATAATCTTTTCAATAATCATTTCACGTGTTTCTAAAGTTAATATTTCTAATTGCTCTAGAAATAGTATAAAACCACGACAATCAGAATTCAACTTAAATAATTCTTTTTGATTGTAAACTCGTGTTGAAATTTGATCAGAAGTCAAGCTAATAGATGAAAAATTATTTTTTTTGCAAGAAGATAAATTTTTTAACCATCGTAATGCATTACAAATATCTT
>NW_019667419.1:0-234 GCF_002806865.2 Cucurbita pepo subsp. pepo
AAAAAAAAAAAAAAAAAAAAGAAGAAAACCCGTCAAACTAGTAGATTTGAACAAACATCAATTTACCATAAATGGATATTTCAAACTGTCCAAGTTTCATGTTTTGACGACACAATAACTTGCCCCTTCTTCGCTCCATGAACATCATTCCCAGTGCTCAAACAAATTCTGATTCAGAGTTCCTGAGAGATTGATCTTCATCTTCATCTTCATCTTCATCTTCATCTTCATCTT
>NW_019667420.1:0-234 GCF_002806865.2 Cucurbita pepo subsp. pepo
ACATTTTAAAATTTTCAATCAAAACGTTTAACATAGAAATTTGTATTTTATCATAATTTTCAAAAAGTAAATAATTACGGATCAAACTATAACAATTACAACAAATAAAATTTGCTTCGTTCATTTATTTTTATAATAAATAATCGATAATCAAATTATAGCACGAGTAAAATATTTTTTTTGGTCGAGAATTTTTAGTATAGTTTCAGTAAACTTTAAAATTCACATTTTTAC
>NW_019667421.1:0-234 GCF_002806865.2 Cucurbita pepo subsp. pepo
ACAACGGATAATATCTACTAGCGGTGGACTTGAGCTAATCCATGTTCTATGACATGAATCTCAAAAGTCTTTTACTTAAAGAAAATTGAGAGAGTGTGTTCGGAATACAATCGCCTGAATCCAAACCCTAGATTTAATAAACTCACAAACCAAACATGAATTCAACATCTTAAGCCAAACCCACACGAACTCAAATTTGAACGCTCACCCAGGTACACGAACTCAAAGCTTCAC
>NW_019667422.1:0-234 GCF_002806865.2 Cucurbita pepo subsp. pepo
TAAAAATATTTGAAATTTGTAAGTAATGTAATATAACTTGTGAATGTTTGAGATTTTAATTATTAATGTATATGTACAGTAGATAAATAAATTTTTTTTAAATAATTTTAAAAAAAAATCAATCCGACTAACTAAAAAAATAGAGTGTTGGATTGAGTCGAAGAGAAAGGGTTCGAGGGTATTTTGGTAAATGGGAGGGAGGGAAGAGGAAAGTGGCATTAATTAATTGGTGAA
>NW_019667423.1:0-234 GCF_002806865.2 Cucurbita pepo subsp. pepo
CTTCGGTGAATCGTGACTTTTTTCATCGGCACACCTCCGCTAAGGGGAGTGAAGATTATACCGGAATTCTGTTTGTAAATGGAGCAGGATTACGGGTCAGGGTCAATCTGGTGGGTAGCCCTTCTTTGAATTCAAGGGATAAATCATGGTGTTCACATAGACTTCTTAAGTAATAAATATATTGGACTGATTTTTCTATGGGCTCGGGGTTATTCTTTTACTACCAAAAGGGCG
>NW_019667424.1:0-234 GCF_002806865.2 Cucurbita pepo subsp. pepo
CCATCAGCTGCACAATATAATATCATATTCATATTTCAAATACCATTCTTGATTGAATACAAAAATAAAATTGTAAGATTACATGATTTTAAACAGATGAAGGCTGAAGTATACTTCATTTCGACTTAAAACAAAGTTGTCGAATTGGAAGTGTTAATCAGTTTGCTGTCTGAAGATTAAAGAAGAAAGGGGGTGCTTGGTGTCACAACCTTACTATGAAGAGAGTAGGTTGTG
>NW_019667425.1:0-234 GCF_002806865.2 Cucurbita pepo subsp. pepo
AGTGATAGACTGAGAGACTATGAGAGGCTGAGAGGGAGAGAGTGAAACTGTGAAAGTGAGAGACGTAGAAAGAGACAAAGAAGGTTAGAGAGGCTGAGTCCGAGAGACAAAGTCTCGAACTCAAGGTCAAACGGCGGATGCCAGACGCTGTGAGAGAGAGATAGTACCGCGAACACTAGACGTGTACAGCGGCGGATGCCAGACATGTATAGTGTCGCAAGACACAACGAGAGA
>NW_019667426.1:0-234 GCF_002806865.2 Cucurbita pepo subsp. pepo
GAAACCCAAGACCTATATTCAATTTTGTTTTCATGACTTACATTTTTCAACCGTGCGGCATCATAATCTTAACACGGACACGATCACAAAAAGCCTGAAAACCCAAGACCCACATTCAATTTTGTCTCCGTGACTTACATTTTTCAACTCTACGACATCATAATCTTAACACAATCAAAACAAGCTCGGAAACCCAAGACCCATATTCATTTTTTTCTCTATGACTTCGTCAAA
>NW_019667427.1:0-234 GCF_002806865.2 Cucurbita pepo subsp. pepo
GAAGTATGGGAGGATCCGATGACGTTTAAGCCAGAGAGGTTCATGAGTGGCGACGGAGAGGCGTCGTCGACGATGTTCGATATAACCGGGAGCAAGGAGATTAAAATGATGCCGTTCGGAGTCGGGAGGAGGATATGTCCGGGGTATGGTTTAGCAATGCTTCATTTGGAATATTTTGTAGCTAATTTGGTATGGAGATTTGAGTGGAAAGCTGTGGAAGGAGATGAAGTTGAT
>NW_019667428.1:0-234 GCF_002806865.2 Cucurbita pepo subsp. pepo
AATTTCTTGTGAAACAATAACAATCCATGTCTCTGTACTCTGTAGGTACCTTCCTTGTTGAATGCTCAGAAACAGCTTCAGTTCTCCAACATGCTACTCAGGACTCTCTTGTTATTCTTGACGAACTCGGGCGAGGAACGAGCACATTTGATGGCTATGCCATTGCATATGCTGTGAGTTTTGTTTTCATTTAATCCATCTCATTCACAATTATTCTCGAGCTTAAAATTTCTA
>NW_019667429.1:0-234 GCF_002806865.2 Cucurbita pepo subsp. pepo
TTTGTTATCATTGAAATATCAATTAATTAATTAAAATTAATTATTTTAGGATTAAAGGCTAAAAACACAATAGAATATGCATAATACTAGTCATAGAATTCATCATGCATTATCATTAGTGTAATATAAATCTACACCACAGCTTCACATGACATGACATAGCATGACATAATAGGACATCGCATAATATACCTAACATAACATCATAGGACTATACACCATTCTATGTGTTTG
>NW_019667430.1:0-234 GCF_002806865.2 Cucurbita pepo subsp. pepo
TGTATATCTAGTCGACCCTCTTTTGATAAGGGAGAAAGATCGTGGGCGAGCGTGGAAAAAAAGCCTTGCTCTTCTAGTACTTCTAGCTCAATCAGCCATATACGCGTGCGTTCATTCTTAAACTAAACTTAAAGGATGGCCTCGTCGCACTCTTACCAGTAGGAGAAGTCCCTCGGTCAATAACACGCTGGTCAGGTAGTGCCTCTTCTATTGACTATAGAGTAGTAGAGCTTT
>NW_019667431.1:0-234 GCF_002806865.2 Cucurbita pepo subsp. pepo
AGACGAACGAGTAAAAATGACTAACCCCATGATGTTGACACCCAAATGGAGACTAAGTTGAACAAGAAGATGGTGAATCTGGCCAAGATCTGCAGCATTTCCATGGGAATAAAGCACTGTAAACGAAGAACAAGAAGCCTTCACATACATAGCCACAATCTCGTTCCCTCTCCTCGTCCTCGTCCTCAAAACATCCACATTTTCTCTCTCCTCCACGGTCGAGATTCTCAATTT
>NW_019667432.1:0-234 GCF_002806865.2 Cucurbita pepo subsp. pepo
AAAAATACCCCTATTATTTCAAAAGTTGTAACATTACCTTTACTTTTCATAAATGTTTTAATACTAAGTAGAAATCTGTTATGATTTTGAATAGAAATTTAGACTTGGAGCAGGTGTGGTGGTGACATGGAATAGGGTGACAGTGTTCTAGTCCTAATGTTTGTCCAATAATCTAATAGACTTCTACCTTCATGGTAGTTTTGAAACATTTACAGGAGATCATTGCAACTTTTG
>NW_019667433.1:0-234 GCF_002806865.2 Cucurbita pepo subsp. pepo
TGTTTGCAGGTATCTACGATTTTCGTCTGTGATTTTTGTCTCTCCTAGACGGCTACTGGACTGAACTTTCTCTGCGCCATTTTGCTTTTGTACGTATCGCTCTTCCTCTTCTTCCTTGAACTTTTTTCTGTTTCACTTTTTCTCTCGCGCATGGTGTTCTTAATTGTATCCGTATTCTTCCTTTTCTGGCTCTCGATTTTGTCCTTCTACTTCCTCCATGACTGCCACTTCCCT
>NW_019667434.1:0-234 GCF_002806865.2 Cucurbita pepo subsp. pepo
AGTCATATCATTTCATAAACATATCATAGTCATATCATTTCCTAAACATTTCACACATATAAGCATATGATGCGTGTAGAAACACGGGACACGTGTCATCATACAACATCAATTTCTAACTATAACAATAATAAGACCATTTACTTGATTAGTTTAAGCTGGTGTCACCAATTTCTCCTTAATTAAAGTTTGATTTTGTCTTTTGAAATCCAAGTCAATCTTAATAAAAGTTTG
>NW_019667435.1:0-234 GCF_002806865.2 Cucurbita pepo subsp. pepo
ATAGGAAAATAGCTAGGATTCCCTGGTTACAGTGAAAGAAAGAAAGTGAAGGAGATCAGTTCGTAAACAAAGACCTATTTGATTCTATTTACCGATCGAAAGAAGTACAAGAGTTTACAGTTCATTCATAAATAGGGGAAGGTGAAGTAGTTCAGGCAATAGCGGGTCAGGAGTGAAAGCCAGCCCAGCCCGAAAACTCTCTCTCTCTCATTCATCTCTCCCCTCACTCTAAAC
>NW_019667436.1:0-234 GCF_002806865.2 Cucurbita pepo subsp. pepo
AATGGATTGGCAGTGGGTTGGGGGTTAGAGTCTGACCCAGATCCAGATTCCGATCTAGATCCGACTGATTCGTTTTCTTTGCCCGACTCAGCATGATTTTCTAGTTTTCATCTCTCTCCTCTCTGCGACTATTTCTTGATGGTGTTAATATAACACATGCGGAAGCAATTCGAATCTTAGGTACTCTAAATAGGTCAATTATAGTAAATTAGCTAGCATGTTCATAAGCATTAA
>NW_019667437.1:0-234 GCF_002806865.2 Cucurbita pepo subsp. pepo
CACCCTATCAATCCCTACAAAGTACTTGGTCAACTCAAGAAAGCTATGGAGCTCATAACTAGGTACTAGGACCAAAATACGCAAAGACATTAACTCATAATCTATGGAAACCGTAACTAGCATTCTATGGCACATAGCAATAGTCTTTAACCCAAGCATACTTAAGTTTGGAGTTCGTTTTATTGAGCCACCGAAAAAAAAAGGACATTTTATTGGTATAAGTAATAACTATCA
>NW_019667438.1:0-234 GCF_002806865.2 Cucurbita pepo subsp. pepo
GAACTCAAAAACAGTGGACTCACAAGAATTTGAGATCTTCATGATCGCCAGCCATGTGAAGAAGAAGGGGGCAGTTTCCACTGTCCTTGTCAAGTAAAAATAAATGTCTCCCAGTTCTACCAAATAAATATGATGTGCAAATAGCCACTTTTTCCAGGGCATAAAATCCACAACACATAGGGACCTGAAAATCAAAGAGGGAGAGTACTTGGTATCATAGCAGCCTATATTTGG
>NW_019667440.1:0-234 GCF_002806865.2 Cucurbita pepo subsp. pepo
TACGGGTAACTTTTCTTTCTCCTTTTCATCGTATATTCTTTCTTTTGTTATGTGTTTCGATTGATGCATGGACTGAATCGATTTGTTTGCTGAAGAATGCTTGTGGGTCTGTTGAATCTGTTCTGATTGATGAACATGGGTAATTTTCTTTTCTCGTTTCCTTCATACCCTTTATTTGTTTGAATGTTTTGATGAATAATCTTTATGGGTCCGTTGAATCTGTTCTGATTGATG
>NW_019667441.1:0-234 GCF_002806865.2 Cucurbita pepo subsp. pepo
TTTATACGTGAATTAATGTAATAATTAAGAGTCGAAGAATTAAAAATAAAATTCGAAAACTTTGAAGAACTAAAGCTAAATAAACATGAAAATTTCAAGACTATAATATGATTAAATAACAATGTGTTATAATTTTTTCAGTATTCGTTTACAATATATAAGGCACGCACGGTTGACTACTAAGATACTATACGAGTAGTTGTTAGTCGAGACAAATTCCAAAATTTTCAAATT
>NW_019667442.1:0-234 GCF_002806865.2 Cucurbita pepo subsp. pepo
TGAGAAATTGAAATTGATGTTATATGGGAATGTAAGCAAAAACAACAATAACAGTTACTCCATATAACTATCGGGTAGAGATAAAGTTGGAATCCTAAAAATAGGAGAAAGCTTTGGTTTCTCGTAAATTTGTTGCGTGTGAGAAGAAAGTCAAAAGTGTATCCCTCCATGCATGCAACAGATTAAAACTCTAATTCCAATTAAAATATTAAAAAAAAAAAAAAAAAAAAAAAA
>NW_019667443.1:0-234 GCF_002806865.2 Cucurbita pepo subsp. pepo
ATTACCGGACTTAAAGACTCTACCGATAACATTTCGGAACTCCAGAATCCGAAAACAAAATCAAAATCTCCGAATTGAACTACGTATTTTTCCTAATTTTTTAATCTATACTAAAAAAAACAAAAACAAAAAACCCTATGGACGTGAGCAGTGCACCTGGAGAAAATTTTTGGAGTGTGAAAATTGCGGCAGAAGTAAGAGGCAAAAAAAAAAAAAAAAAAAAAAAAAAAAAAA
>NW_019667444.1:0-234 GCF_002806865.2 Cucurbita pepo subsp. pepo
TAATTATAAGTATAATATAAATTGATTTATTTGTGAGTGTTTAAAATAATTTTACAATTAATGACTGACAAAAACTTGCACTGAAATACCTAAATTGCCCCTAAATTGTGTTGATATTTATCTACAAGGCCATTACTTTACAGCATTGCACGTGCTGACTGACAGCTGTCGTGCGTCTATGGACAAATACAGTCAGAGGCCAGTTTTTTTTTTTTTTTTTTTTTTTTTTTTTTT
>NW_019667445.1:0-234 GCF_002806865.2 Cucurbita pepo subsp. pepo
CAATTATATTATGATCCGGAACAGGAAGTCAAGCTGAAAGCGACCGACACCCTTTTCCTTCTTTCACTCACGACGTAAACTCCGATTCCTTCTTAACTGCTCCTACACCTATCCAACTCATTGCTTCGCTCCGTAACCTGTCCCACTCGGTAAAGCTGCTTCGCTCAATCACTGAACNTCAGGAGAGAGAATTAACCTCAACCCTCTCCTCCCTTTTCTTTTCTCGTCGAGCGT
>NW_019667446.1:0-234 GCF_002806865.2 Cucurbita pepo subsp. pepo
ATCGTAGATAGGAATTCGACTCTTATCCCTAATTTAATTTCAAAACCTATTTCCTTCAACTCGAGGTTACTTTTCTTTGTGATCTTCTATGGAAGCATTCCTTGGAGGTGTAGAAACTGATTGGAATCATTCTTGCTCGACGAATCATCATGTATCCTCGGATTGGATTTTCAAGTTTTTCTTGAAGTTCNATAATGGTTGATTGAATTGGGGGAATGGTTTCTAGGCTCTTTC
>NW_019667447.1:0-234 GCF_002806865.2 Cucurbita pepo subsp. pepo
CCTCTAGAATACCGTGCAATTAGACCCGTAAAATGATTACCAGCAGATCCAGAGCCCAGAATAACAAACCCGATAGGTTTGTGAGACCAGGCACGAAAATTTTAGAGATACACGAATCCATGTTTAAGCCACCAGGTTCTACCCTAGAAAGAATAATAGATCANTACTCTAGAAAGAATAATAGGTCACCATAGTAACTATAGGTAGCCCGCTAGAGTTGAGCAGTGTAGGTAG
>NW_019667448.1:0-234 GCF_002806865.2 Cucurbita pepo subsp. pepo
AACAATCTAGTTTCCCACAAGCACATATAGAGAGAGGACTTTTCCCACAAGCACATATAGAGAGAGGACTTATAAGTTGCTACTTGTGGAGAGGGAATTTGATGAATTCCTCAAAAGATAAGAACTTCTTCACAATTGCAATTATCTGACTAATGAATTTTAAGTGAAACACACTCTCTACNTATCTGACTAATGAATTTTAAGTGAAACACACTCTCTACCCCAAGTAATTGC
>NW_019667449.1:0-234 GCF_002806865.2 Cucurbita pepo subsp. pepo
AAGTCGAATCAACGCTCATATATCAAGAGATTTCTTAAACTACGAATGTTCTAAGAAAAAAGTAAGTATTTAATTTTAAAAATGNTAGTGTGTGAGACTAGCGTGATAACCAACTACACCACCCAGACAAGCAAAAACTCCAAATTACCACTTTGAAGTCGAATCAACACTCATATATCGAGAATTTAATTTAAAAAATGTCTGAGCCCAGGTTTGAACCGGGGGCCTCTAGTG
>NW_019667450.1:0-234 GCF_002806865.2 Cucurbita pepo subsp. pepo
CGAAGAAACGGAGCGTAAAAAACATTAAAAGAGTGCTTAAATCGAAACACTTCTTCGGAAACCATAATCTGTGACGTTTGAAGCAAATGCTAGAAAACCTAGACGCGGTCAACGCTTTTCGAAATTTTCTATGGGTAATGATCGGGCATAATGAATTAGAATAGAATTTTGCAGAAATAGAGTGCATAAANTAGAGTGCATAAATTGGTAAAAGTGTGCTTAAAATCGAACTCT
>NW_019667451.1:0-234 GCF_002806865.2 Cucurbita pepo subsp. pepo
CTATTCTAAATTACTAAGCCTGATCATTACCCAAAAAAATTATAAAAAACATCAAGTATTAGTCGGTTTTTTTTTTTTTTTTTGCACGTAATTCAAACGTCCTAGAATAAGGTTTTGATTTTAAGCAATCGTTTACTATTTTATACACTCCTTTTCTTCCAAATTCTATTCTAAGTCANAACTAATCATTCATCAATAAATTTCTTAAAATGTCAGCTATTACTCGATTTTTAG
>NW_019667452.1:0-234 GCF_002806865.2 Cucurbita pepo subsp. pepo
TACAAACCGAGTAATATGCGACATTTTAAGAAATTTTTGTTCGGAATTATTAGGCTTCATGGTTTAGAATAGAATTTCGAAGAGACGGAGTGTATAAAATAGTAAAGAGTGCTTAAAATTCAAAACCTAATTTGGAATCCCTAATCCAGGACGTTTGAAGCATATGCTAAATAAAATGAGTAANATGAGTAATAGTCGACGTTTTACAAAATTTTAGTGGGGAGTGATCAGGCA
>NW_019667453.1:0-234 GCF_002806865.2 Cucurbita pepo subsp. pepo
ACACGGAAATTTCAAAAAATGTTGACCGTGACTCGAATTTTATAACATGTACTTCAAATATCACCGATTAGGATTTATATATTAGGGTTCGATTTTCAGCACTCTTTTATTGTTTCATACACACCGTTTCTTAGAAATTAATTCTATTCTAATTCGTTGTGCAAGATCATTGCACACGGAANGAAATTTCAACAAATGTTGACCGTGACTCGTGTTTTTTAGCATGTACTTCAA
>NW_019667454.1:0-233 GCF_002806865.2 Cucurbita pepo subsp. pepo
AGAAGAGTGAAGAGAGAAGAAGGGTTTGGAAAAGAAAAGTAATTGTCAAGGTGCTTTGATCCCGATACTAAGAGTCATATTCCGAACATGTTTCCTTCATGAAAGTTGTTCAGAACGTCGATAATATAAAGTACGGGCACTTAAATAGTCCAAATCCTATAAACAAAGAAGATCGGGAGGTAAGAGTTTGACATTTTCTTTTTGTTTTTTTTGTTTTTTTTTTTTTTTTTTTT
>NW_019667455.1:0-233 GCF_002806865.2 Cucurbita pepo subsp. pepo
AAAATAACTACAAGCCTAGAACTGAAAATTACAATTCACTCATTCTTGGTTGCTGCAAATCTCGAAGAACCGATTTGGCCTTCGAGGTTTTCGAAATCATGGTCGATAAAGGGTATCTGCCAAATGAAACAACGTACACCATTCTCGTGGAAGGGATCATCCAAGAGAAAGAGATAGATCTTGGAACCAAAGTACTGAGGGAGCTGCAACTCAGGGATGTAATAAGTCAAAGC
>NW_019667456.1:0-233 GCF_002806865.2 Cucurbita pepo subsp. pepo
AAGTGTGAAAATTGCTTATAACATTGGATTCCAATGGATAGCAAGTAGGCAGCTTCCATTTGCTGTGGGACATTGTGATACAAAAATCCCACAAAGAATCCTTATTTAGCTGCACACAATCTGACAGACCATTTCCATCCATCCATCCATTCAATAATTGAACGCTCATAATAATCACTTGTAAGAACATATCATTAAGAAAATATTAATAGGGCCACTGGTTTTAATATTTG
>NW_019667457.1:0-233 GCF_002806865.2 Cucurbita pepo subsp. pepo
CTCTGCAACCAATGTAAGATCTCATACTCGTGTTTTAAAAGAGAGGCTAGATCATTTGGTATGTTTTGAGTGTTAACCAACAACCAAAAATTAAAGGTCACGGATGGTACTTTCTCTTAATTTTAAAGGCTAGTTCAAGTTGGTGGGGTTTTTTCTCGCATTTTTATTGAACCAATAGCATAACCAACATGCCTTAATTACAGATTTTTTCATTATCAATATAAAATTATTAC
>NW_019667458.1:0-233 GCF_002806865.2 Cucurbita pepo subsp. pepo
TCCCTCCAAATCAATTCTTTTAGCTTGAGGGAAGAATAAGGAAAAGATTCCATAAAGAAGTCGAGCCCTAAAAACTCTGAATTGGCTACCCAATAAGAAATCCTCTATTTCTAACTCCGGCAAGAAATCAGATTTTTGACGAAGTTTGGAGGCAAATATCTTAGTCTACGATCCACGAGAAGGTATGAATCAATCCCTAGCTCTTCCTGATAACACCATCATTAAATTTCATG
>NW_019667459.1:0-233 GCF_002806865.2 Cucurbita pepo subsp. pepo
GAGAACGAATGAGGTTCCTCGGCTATTGTACTTACAGTGCATGATACAATTCAGCTAACGTAAGTGTGAGTACATGCCAAAGTCAAGATCATGGCTGATATGTGTCCCAGTCAAATTTAGGTTGAGAATAGACCTCATAATCAATGGGTCCGTCTATAACTGAATCAACTGTTTGAATGCCCTCCAAGTGCATTCTTTGAAATCCATCATCATAAGAAGGCACTAGTTTGTAC
>NW_019667460.1:0-233 GCF_002806865.2 Cucurbita pepo subsp. pepo
CTTTGAAATCCTAAAAAGGGTAGAGCCCATGGCTATAGACTAACATTACCACCCACCTTCGCCGCGGTGTACAATGTATTCCATGCATTGATTTTGAGGAAGTACACTCTAGATCCCACTCACATCATTGATCATGAAATACTTCCTCTCTGAGAGAACCTATTGTACGAAGAAAACCCATCAGAATAATGCCCCGTGACGTGAGGAAACTACGTAGAAGGGAGATTTCCTTA
>NW_019667461.1:0-233 GCF_002806865.2 Cucurbita pepo subsp. pepo
GCTCGAGTCTACAGCTAGTAAATATTGATTGTTTTGGCCTTAACCCGTTACATATCTCTATCAGCCTCACAGTTTTATAGCATGTCTACTAAGGAGAGGTTTCTACGCGTTTGTAAGAAACGTTTTGTTCTATCTCAAACTGATGTGAGATTTTACAATCCACTCACCTTTGGGGCCCAACGTTCTCACTGACACATCAATCAGTGTCTAGCTTTGATACCGTTACAAAAGTC
>NW_019667462.1:0-233 GCF_002806865.2 Cucurbita pepo subsp. pepo
TTTATTTTTAGGTTTTGGAAGTTGTACCAAATCCCAAGTTTGGTTTATGTGCTTATTCGTAAGCTATCTGGGCTCTAAATAGCATTTTTGTAATGGTTGGGCCCTGAATAGCATCTTTGTAACTATTGGGAACTCCATAAATCATAGGGAAAGCATATGTTATCATATCATCAAACCTTGTAGGTTTTCGAATTTTCCTTCGTGGTCTATTCCTGGTGATGGACTCAGGCCTC
>NW_019667465.1:0-233 GCF_002806865.2 Cucurbita pepo subsp. pepo
TATACAATGTCATGTCAATTACATCATGTTATGAATAAAATGAAATGCTTCGAAAGAATAGAATTGAAAAATGATGTAATCGAATATGTGATGTTTACTAGGTATATACAGTGCATGTATGGAATATGTCATCGATTAAATGAGAAAAGGAATAACGTTAATACTATGTTTTAAATGTAAATCATGGGCATCTCATACATATATGTGTGTCATGTGCATCGGGATACTTCCCC
>NW_019667466.1:0-233 GCF_002806865.2 Cucurbita pepo subsp. pepo
TTATTATTTATTTATTTATTTAATTATGAAAGATTAAAAAAAGGGTTTGAGTGGACATTAGGACATGGGTTTACTTATTTGGTTTGACCAAATGTCTCTGACTTTATTATTATTATAATTTATAATTATCTGACAAAAGTATGGGTTTATTTTAATTAATTAAATTTAATTAAACCCTTAGAGATTATTATAAGAATTAAATTATTTAACTTTGCAACTTATATAATTATTTT
>NW_019667467.1:0-233 GCF_002806865.2 Cucurbita pepo subsp. pepo
ATCCAAAAGGCAAAAGGCAAATAAAAGCAGTAATGAAACAAGCAGAATGCTGAAGGAAACGATGCCTGAAAGAGAAGAAAAGGACCAAAGTTGGAGAGAGCTCCGCACCCTCCGCTTTCTCAGTCTCTCTCTTTCTGTCGATAAAGAGGTTTCGCCGCCTTCTGATCGCCGGCAACGAAGCCTTATTGTTCCTTTCTACTCCAATTAAAAAATATATATTTATAAGATTTTTG
>NW_019667468.1:0-233 GCF_002806865.2 Cucurbita pepo subsp. pepo
AGCTATCGATTTTCCATGTTTTGTGGAGGTCTTGTTCATAGTTTCACCATTCATATGCAAGCTCTCTGACTTTCACACTAAGTTTATGTGAAAGTTCTTAATTTTTTAATATTTATTTATTTTCATGGCTAATCTCTACTTTTTTGTATTTACTGTTTGTATTTGTTCTTTTTCACTCCCTTTGGGAGCTTGTATCCCTTGAACATTTATTCCCTTTCATGTCTCTTGTTCAA
>NW_019667469.1:0-233 GCF_002806865.2 Cucurbita pepo subsp. pepo
GAGAACGAATGAGGTTCCTCGGCTATTGTACTTACAGTGCAAGATACAATTCAGCTAACGTAAGTGTGAGTGCATGCCAAAGCCAAGATCATGGCTGATATGTGTCCCAGTCAAATTTAGGTTGAGAATAGACCTCATAATCAATGGGTCCGTCTATAACTGAATCAACTGTTAGAATGCCCTCCAAGTGCGTTCTTTGAAATCCATCATCATAAGAAGGCACTAGTTTGTAC
>NW_019667470.1:0-233 GCF_002806865.2 Cucurbita pepo subsp. pepo
TACCTGGTGATAAAATCATTTGAGGAGTTTGGTGATGAAGAATTTGCAGGTTGCAATGCCAAAAGGTAAAGAGGAAAGGAAGTTGAGTGGGTTGCCTGGTTAGGCAAGGTGTAGAGTAGAAATCCACCAAGTACGACTCAATAAAGGAAACTTTAGTTGTTTCTAGAGCTTAATTCAATTATTGTATGTGACTGAATGACAAAGCAGGTGGCCGAGAAGCCATAATAATTATA
>NW_019667471.1:0-233 GCF_002806865.2 Cucurbita pepo subsp. pepo
ATATCATCCACTAGTCTCAATATTCTCATATTGTATCCCGTTTACCTAGAAGCAAATTATATCGAATCTAACCATCTAGGGTTTGGTCTTACTGGCATGCATGCATATCCAAGCAATCCATATAAATATTACTTCTTAAAATCTATGTGGTTACTTATGACTTTTTCGCGTGTCTTCTCGAGTGTAATTACTAGCAAAGAAAGTCACCAAAATTCTAAAAATTTATGAAAGAA
>NW_019667472.1:0-233 GCF_002806865.2 Cucurbita pepo subsp. pepo
ATGAAGTTGGTCACAATTTTTTTTGAAGGCACGGGCATACTAAGCAACAGGTTTGGTGCCACGTTTCATCAACTGCAAGTCAGCCTTGAGTCTCAGTTCACAAGCTTTCGACTGATGGTTGAACGTAGTTTCTAACGCAAGCCAAACATCACGTATAGTAGAGAGACCAACGACAACAGCAATGACTTCCTTAGTGAGAGAGAAGAGCAGGAGACAGAGAAGTCGTTGATCGG
>NW_019667473.1:0-233 GCF_002806865.2 Cucurbita pepo subsp. pepo
ATTAAAATATTTTTAAAAAATAATAATAAATAAAACAATTTTGTTTTAAAAAAATTTTAAATTGGTAATACAACAGTCCGCCGTTTCAACCTCCAGCGCCGCCGCTGTCGCCGTCGTCTCCGTCGTCTCCATCGGCTGTCCACCGCCGCCGCCGTGCAAAATTCAAGCGTTTTGCTCAGGAAGAGGGTAAGATAAAGTAATTATTTAAAAAAAAATGGTAATTTTGTGGAGAA
>NW_019667474.1:0-233 GCF_002806865.2 Cucurbita pepo subsp. pepo
ATGGCCTTTCACCTTTGAGAGCATCCTTTACTTAAACCCGAATTTAGGTGGATGAACAGATAACTTTCCTCCACCCTAACAAGTACGAGCTATCACCTTTTTTTTTTTTTATACGGTTTGTACAAAAATAAGTGGGGTCAAGCCCTTACTCTAAGCTCTCTCTATATCAGGTCGCCAAACAAGTGGTAGGGTGTTCATAGAAGAGAAGGCACCGCCAAACAAGTGGTAAATTT
>NW_019667477.1:0-233 GCF_002806865.2 Cucurbita pepo subsp. pepo
ACCAAAATATATTCTTTTATTACAATATGTATGTTGGCCATGCCATATAACAAACCGTTCACCACACGCTTGTAAATGAAGCAATGTCCACCAATCCTGTTATTCTCTTCCACTGCAAACCTTGCAGCCTCTTGCACTTCTTTGTCATTGACATCCTTAATTACTGGAAGTGGAATTGAAGGACACACTTCTCCCGAACTCATTCTAAAACACCTTTGATAGATAGCTTCAAC
>NW_019667478.1:0-233 GCF_002806865.2 Cucurbita pepo subsp. pepo
TAAACGATCTGCTGCGTTGAAAAGATGGATAGGTAGGTATTCATCAAGCGAGAAGGATGATCATTTTTTGCCTGGTTGAAAAAACGTTTTTCTAAATCCCCATCTAAAATACAAATTTATACTGAAATTATAGAATAATAACAACTAAATTCTGAGTTTAAGGAGTACCGATATATCGTGAAGTTTGTCTTAGCAATCGAAAAATGAACCCCTGTGCAAAATTTGCAGAGTTC
>NW_019667479.1:0-233 GCF_002806865.2 Cucurbita pepo subsp. pepo
CAATCGCAAGTCCGCTGCCATCAAAGTGCGATTGTGACACTCAGCGTACTAGTAACGTGACCTAAGACATTGCATAACTACTCTGGTTCTGCCGCCTTACTTGCTTTGATATATGTATGTTTTACTAGGGAGATAATCTGTCGGTTACCTAGTACACAAAAATCATGATCTAAGCATTCATGAAAGTTTAATAAAAGAATATTCCTAAAGATCAAGTAAACACAGACAATCCC
>NW_019667480.1:0-233 GCF_002806865.2 Cucurbita pepo subsp. pepo
AAAGAAGAAAAAATTTCAAGGAAATACAAAGGTGAAACGAGAAAATTCTGAAGGTGAGGTTGTCTCTAATTTCTTTTCTCGTACTCTCACAATTGCTAATAAAATCCATTTTCATGCTAAAAAGATGAGTGATCTTAGCATTATTGAGAAAATTCTGAGCTCCATGACTTCAAAGTTTGATTACGTGGCTTTCTCCATTGAAGAATCCGACGATTTGGATATCATGATCATTG
>NW_019667481.1:0-233 GCF_002806865.2 Cucurbita pepo subsp. pepo
GAAAGAAAAACAGGGATGAGTATAAAAGTTATACTTAGTAAGCCACCTACTTTTGGGCTCTCATCGCATTCCAAGGCGGCAACAGATTCCTACCGGCTTCTCATTACAATTCATTTGATAACCTTATTAGTTGATGAAACCGTAGAGGCTATAGGAGTCCGATTCTGGTCTTATTCCCTTGGGGCTATTCTAGTCTTAGTCTTTTTATTTTAAACCCTGAGAGTTCCTTATGC
>NW_019667482.1:0-233 GCF_002806865.2 Cucurbita pepo subsp. pepo
TATGACCTTCCGGCGGAGACTGCCCCATCTCCCCATCACTTGGAGCCTCTCCATCTCCCCCGCCGATCCATTGAAGACGAGGAAGACGAGGAAAATAGCCAGCTCCCTACCATCTTCGCCGACGACCTACTCCGTCCACGATGATCCAGTCCCTTTACCTTCATTTTCAATTCGTAAACCAATGCCTTCGCCAAGAATAACATTGAAGTCATTTTCCATCAGCTTTTCCTGCT
>NW_019667484.1:0-233 GCF_002806865.2 Cucurbita pepo subsp. pepo
CATTAAAATATCAATAAATAAATACTTTACATGAAACCTAACTAAAAATTGTAATTTAATTACAAAGATAATTAAATAAGTATAAGTTAATTAGAATATTAATAATTAATAATAATAAATTATATTAAATAGTTAAAAATAATGTAAAGTATTAATTCTAAACGGTATTAACTGAAACTTATTAGTCTCAATAATATAGGGATATTTAATAATATTTTAAAATAATGATTAAT
>NW_019667485.1:0-233 GCF_002806865.2 Cucurbita pepo subsp. pepo
TTGAAGTACATGTTCAGAAAGTCCTACATGCGGATGCGGATGCGGATTATGATATGTGATTGATATGATACGACTAAATGGTTGAAGTTGAACTTAATTACCTGCTCGGCAAACAAGGTTGGAGTGGTGGCCTTGCAAGTTTCGAGAAGATCCTTGTAGGTGAAGAGGTCGGGTTCATACACAAAAAATCCAGCGTTGAAGTAAAGAGGGGGTGGGTTTCCCATTTCCTCAAC
>NW_019667486.1:0-233 GCF_002806865.2 Cucurbita pepo subsp. pepo
AAACTCTGTACTTTGTCTAAAAGAAATATTCTTGAATTTTCGAAATTTTCAATAATACTCTTAAACTTTTAAGAAAATCTAAAAAATAACATTAAACTTTTAATATTGTTTTAAAAATACTAAAAATCATTAATACCTTATATTAAAAAAAAATTAAAAATACCATAAATTATCTCCAAACTTTTTAATAGAAATATTTAAAAAAATATATATTTTTAAAGTTTTTTTAAAAA
>NW_019667487.1:0-233 GCF_002806865.2 Cucurbita pepo subsp. pepo
ATGACGCAAGAACGAACAAGCTTAACTTACTTGTTGTTGGGAAGTGAATGCCGTACAATCGCAAATTCGCTGCCATCAAGGTGCGATTGTGACCCGGAGGTTGTGTAACTTTGGTAAATGATAATAATTTAGATAATGAGTGAGGTGTTGGCGCTTGAAGCTTCGGAGTGGTGCGGGTTGATTTGACAGTCAACCAATAGCAACCCTTCTTTTCATATTCGCTTTCTAGTCGT
>NW_019667488.1:0-233 GCF_002806865.2 Cucurbita pepo subsp. pepo
TGACTCGTAAACCAGAAAGAATATTTTGATTCAAAAACCAAAATGGGATGAATCTCCAAAGCTTATGAACTAAAATAAAGTCATTGCTCATGTGCCCATCTTTTTCCGATCAAGAGAGGTTTTCGTTTGCAATAAGCATCAGTAACTGTACGTTCACAATGCCTACCACCTCAATCCAACTAATATGAAAAGAAAATAACACAATAACTCAATCAAATAGAACGAGACGACAA
>NW_019667489.1:0-233 GCF_002806865.2 Cucurbita pepo subsp. pepo
CTCACCTTTTCCGACACAATCGATTTTCCCTCAACCAACATGTTTACGATGCAGGTGGGGACAAGGAAGCTTTCTCCACTACCGACTTTCTTACCGAGGTTGATTAAATGGACATGTTCACAGGTGGGGACAATGAAGCCTTCTCCATTATCAGATTTCCTACTTGGGGGGCAGATTAAATGGACATGTTCATGGGGCAGTTGGGGACAAGGAAACCTTCTCCATCACCAATT
>NW_019667490.1:0-233 GCF_002806865.2 Cucurbita pepo subsp. pepo
AGTCGGTTTTCATACAAACAAATATACACAGAAGAGAAAAGAGATTACATTGTGCTAAAACTGGATACAGAGCTAAAATTTGTGCATCATTCAGCAAACAAATGGCTTTTCCAACTAATATTATACAGGGCACCACCTGAAGAAGGCCATTCTTTATGATTTGTTTGTTAGAAATTTAAACCGACCTGTCATTCATTCAATTTAAGGATCAAGGTGACATCTTCTGGGCTCAG
>NW_019667491.1:0-233 GCF_002806865.2 Cucurbita pepo subsp. pepo
GAAACAAAAAGCTGTTGTAAGAAGCTAAACTTCAAATGCAAATCAAAACACTATGGTTGCTGAAACAAGTGCATAAAAGAAAAGAAAAAAGGAATACCGAAGCTTAAAATTGTCATTCAAACTCTAAACTTCGCCTAAACATATTTCACAAGTACCAGAACTCGCACAGCCGCCAAAAGAACACAAAATGGACTGCCATGGCAGATTTTCATGATGGCCTCACCTTCGAGCTA
>NW_019667492.1:0-233 GCF_002806865.2 Cucurbita pepo subsp. pepo
GCCCCCAAGGGGGGTGGATTGTGAGATCCCACATTGGTTGGGGAGGGGAACGAATCATTTTTTATAAGGGTGTGGAGACCTCTCCCTATACGCTGGTCCCCGAAGGGGGTGGATTGTGAGATCCCACGTCAGTTGGAAGGGGAACGAAACATTCTTTATAGGGGGGTGGAAACCTCTCTCTAGACGTGGACCCTAAAAGGGGTGGATTGTGAGATCCCACATCGGTTGGAGAG
>NW_019667493.1:0-233 GCF_002806865.2 Cucurbita pepo subsp. pepo
ACTTCGTTGCAAAACATTAATTACATGGTAATCACAGCACATTTTATTGATTCAGAATGGAATTTGCCTAAAAGAATTTTAAACTTTTGTCAAGTTGCTAACCACAAGAGAGAGACTATTGGCAAGATTATTGAGAGTTGTTTATTTGAATGGAGAATCGATAAGGTTTTCTCTATCGCAGATAATGCAAGTTCCTGTTAGATCATCCCCCAAGAGATTGACAAAATTTAAAG
>NW_019667494.1:0-233 GCF_002806865.2 Cucurbita pepo subsp. pepo
AGTCATACGAGATTAGAGACCGAAACACGAACATTTTAAGGCCTTGGATGCCCTTTCACCATCAATCAATAAATACAAAATATTATATCATAGGAAAGATCATACTATATTATCTTTATCATGAAAGTGAAATATGGGATTTTTTTAATACCCAAAACCTAACTTACAATAGACAAACATCCTTCAAGACAAAAAGATTTGATCCAAGTGTTCAAGTTTAGTGAATATCCTTC
>NW_019667495.1:0-233 GCF_002806865.2 Cucurbita pepo subsp. pepo
CTTCCCTTGCCACGTGTCCTTTATGTAGCTATCGACTCCTTTGGCTCCTTCGGCTCAACGCGTCTCAGCTTAACACGACTTCTCAACACAAAACTCGGTCATTCGGCTCGGTTTTAAGAGTTTCATACTGATTACTACATTTTTTTACCTTCTCAGACCTGAATTCGACCTTATATGAGGAGATTAAGGTCAATATGATGCTTAATTTCTTAATTCAAAACTAAAATTATTAA
>NW_019667496.1:0-233 GCF_002806865.2 Cucurbita pepo subsp. pepo
CACCATCTTATTAGTAAATTAAAAAAAAAAAAAAAAAAAAACTTAGGACCATAGGTAAATTTTTTATTAAAATTTAAAATTTTTATTATTATCCTTATCTTTTTTTAAAATATCATTAATACAATAATTAAAACAAATCCACAAAACTTTTAAAAGTAACATTTAACACCATTTATTTTAATAAAAAAGTTAAAAAAATTTATTATCATCAATATATATACGAATATTATATT
>NW_019667498.1:0-233 GCF_002806865.2 Cucurbita pepo subsp. pepo
AAAATAATTTAATTTAATTAACATTTTTTTTCTTAAAATCATAACAATTATTTTTTGGTTTCTTTTGTTCCGCTTTGTTTCTGAGGAAGTACAGAATTGAAGCAAAAGTTTCACACGTGAGCCAAGTGTCATTTCTGGCCCCACATCATGCTTGCGTGGCATCATTTTTTTTAAACGAAGAAAAAAAAAAGAGGGTGGAATTAGTAACAATAATAATGATTTAAAGTTTTAAT
>NW_019667499.1:0-233 GCF_002806865.2 Cucurbita pepo subsp. pepo
CGGAGGAATGTTAGTGTGCTGTTGTACTTCGGCCGGGTTAGGATTGGACCGCCGCTCTCCATCGAGCCGGAGACTTCGTAATTCAGTGTTAGTTCGGTGGCGAATCCTTGATCTGGCTCAACGGCGGCGTTTAGTGTGATTTTTGAGAGAGTGCCTTTCTGGATTGTGAACCAATCTGAGGATGTGAAGTAACGCATCGGTTTTGGAGAGTTAGGGCTTTTGTAGTACAGAGA
>NW_019667501.1:0-233 GCF_002806865.2 Cucurbita pepo subsp. pepo
AGTTTACAAAATTCAAAAAAGAGGGAGAATGTAATTATTTTCTTTTTGGAATGATTGACGGAAATACGGGATTTAATTTATATAAAATAAAATAAAATAAAAAAGCTTTTTTGAAATTGCAGATAATTAAAAGTAAAATAGAAAATTCTAAAAAGTAGAAGTATTTAATTAATTTTCTTTTTGGAATGTTTTGACGGAACAAATAGTTTGAAACACTTTTGGTTCAAAAAGAA
>NW_019667502.1:0-233 GCF_002806865.2 Cucurbita pepo subsp. pepo
ATTAAAAAAATTAATATTGCACACAATAATTATATGCGACTCGATTTTAACTTTGAGTGAGTTATGAACTCTAAGGACTTGTCTTTTGATTTGCATGGAGGAAAATGACTTTAGTGGCTCATTCAATAAACCTACCAATTTGGAGACTAGACATACAAGGCGAGTAGTTTTCTTAAGCGTTGATCTTATTACTTGAACAATGGACTTCACCCTTTCACTAGAAGGACTTCATA
>NW_019667504.1:0-233 GCF_002806865.2 Cucurbita pepo subsp. pepo
ACTTGATGGACCAATTAGAAACAGTTATTCAAACCTGGAGAATATGATTTTAGGCTCATGAGCTGTTTTTCTTGAATCTTGGGTAGCTAAGCATTGACAAAATTGTTTGTTTTTGGAGCATGCAGCGGGTGAAACTGGGGAAACTAGGAACAGAATCTTTGTGGAGATACATCAGGCACTTCAATCTAGTGGGTCTCACTGCAACACTTGCAATTTTATGCTTCTTTTTTTTT
>NW_019667505.1:0-233 GCF_002806865.2 Cucurbita pepo subsp. pepo
CATACACCGTAGACTAGTCTACAAGATCTATAACCTAGAGCTCTGATAGCAACTGTAACGACCCTAAATCTTCTACTTAACCTAAGGACGCTACCATACACATATCATGAACATTCAATGCAGAGTTAACTCTATTGATTTTTTTATCATAACCTCAACATTAAACTTGCACGCTTCATTTATTACCTTGGAATAAAACTAATACAAAGGAAATAATTAAACGAAAAATAATA
>NW_019667506.1:0-233 GCF_002806865.2 Cucurbita pepo subsp. pepo
TAGTCAAAATATCCTGCACGATGTATAACTTTTATGAATAAATAAAATAAAATAAATAATTAGGAGGATCGAACGAAATTTTTGTTCTATTACCATTTTCTGTGATGTAGATAACTGGATCGTTATATTTTCTTTTAATGTCCATCAACGCATCCTTTAACCCTCGTGGATAAACCGCGAGCCAAGATGATGCATTCACCTTAAAGACGAACAAGCATAAGATGTTTATATCG
>NW_019667507.1:0-233 GCF_002806865.2 Cucurbita pepo subsp. pepo
GATATAGGTATAAAATAAAACTTGAAGGACAAAAATAAAATCATATAAACTATTTTTAAAAATTTTAAGATGTATAGGACGAGTATTGACCTTTTATTTATAAGCGACAAATTACTCTTCTGAGTTTTTACCAACGGACAAAATATAGACTTGATTGAGGTCGAGTGGAATGATATATAAGTTAATTACTGAGAAGAAGTATGTATGGAATTTTTTAAAAGATAAAAAGGTGG
>NW_019667508.1:0-233 GCF_002806865.2 Cucurbita pepo subsp. pepo
AGTACAAGTTTCGTCGATGGCCACCTCATTCTTTATTTACCCTTCTTGACAATCAATGAACTTGTCTCAGCCATCCTACGATAAGGTCATACCTGCAACCTTTTCTGAATTGGGCTTCTCAGAATTGGTATCTGTTTATAATGAGCTCAAAGAGTTGGGAAGACCCCCTCCTATCATCGACGCAGCTGAGCTTCAAAAGGATCCTGAGGTTCTACTTCTTTCTGATTTACCAC
>NW_019667509.1:0-233 GCF_002806865.2 Cucurbita pepo subsp. pepo
TCCTCGACCACAAATGTCTATTACAGAGTTATCACCAAAACATATCTTTCCAACAACAGATGCGTCCAGCTCACGAAACACTCTTCTTTGTTCTAACATGTGGTTGCTAGTGTTGGGAATAAACTTAAATGAAAAAAAAAAGGTAGTTTTTTAATTTCATTATTTTTAGGAAGGCTTTTGAAATTTTAGTCATAAAAGGAAGAGGCCAAAGAAAAAATGAAGGGCAAACAATC
>NW_019667510.1:0-233 GCF_002806865.2 Cucurbita pepo subsp. pepo
ATAATTAGGCTAGGCGCCAAGAACTATTAACTTTTTTACTTTTTCATTTATTTAATTATAAATATTAAGGGATGGGAATTTGTATATTTTTTTAATGTAATAAAATAGAATATAGTACCTATGGACCATTAATTGGCTCCCCACTTTGTTCTTGCGTTCTGAATCACAGTAATGTTTGTCTGTCAAGTTTTTTTATTATTTATTTATAATATAGCTTTCATTTCTTTTATAAT
>NW_019667511.1:0-233 GCF_002806865.2 Cucurbita pepo subsp. pepo
GTAACATATGCATGATGTCCTTTGTTTTTTTAGCATGTTCACATTTTCATCCATCAGATTAATAATTAGATCATACATCCTGAAAACTTAATGCCTTTACGTTGTTCCTTGATTTCTATTTTATTTTTTTTCCATCTGTGAAGCATCTTGTTGTGCTGTACTGATTAAGCTGAAAATGGCAAATGTATCAATTTGTCATTTGCCATTGAGATTGTGTTTCTTAAAGAAGTTCC
>NW_019667512.1:0-233 GCF_002806865.2 Cucurbita pepo subsp. pepo
GATTTATATTCTTCGATAAGATTCAATACTGACAGTTTATACAATTGAGATTTGCTCCTCTTAACGTCTTCTCGCGGAAATTTCAATTTATTTTTTTCCTCTAAAGAAGTGTAAAACAGATTTAAAAATACGATTAGCTCTTTTGAATTTTTTTGCTTTGAATTCAAAGACGCTAAAATCCATTGATTTTTGTTATGCATTGCTTTATTTTTTTTCATAATGTTTCCTCATTG
>NW_019667513.1:0-233 GCF_002806865.2 Cucurbita pepo subsp. pepo
AAAAAAAAAAAAAAAAAAAAAAAAAAAAAAAAAAACTATTACAATGGACTATAAGAGATGTAAACTATTACAAAAGGGAGAACTAAATTTACACGAAGAAAGTAGTTGGTAGATAATAGAAGAGAGAACAGATTGAGATTAATGCTCTGTATCGGTGAAGATACTAATTTCTTTCTAAGCAAATGGACCACGAAATGACCGAATGATGTTTAGCAAAAGGATCTTTTTCCTCT
>NW_019667514.1:0-233 GCF_002806865.2 Cucurbita pepo subsp. pepo
ACAATGTTATAAATGAAATGAAATGCCATGTATGTCATGTCTTGCCATGTGAAGTTATCAGATGGATAATGTGATGATTGTCATGTATACATAATGCATGTATGTAATATGTCATGGAGGAGAAGAACATGAATGATGTTAATGTTATGCTATAAATGTAAATCATGGGGACCTCATACATATATGTATGTCATGTGCATCACAATACTTTCCTATTATATTATGTTAGTAGG
>NW_019667515.1:0-233 GCF_002806865.2 Cucurbita pepo subsp. pepo
ATTGATATTCAAAAGAAACTTCTAAAAAAATGTAAACAAATTTACAACAAATGCACCACAATTTGTAAATAAATAAAACAAATTTTCCTTGTAATTTCATAGAATCTTCCTTAAAAAACATTTTAATTTGGTTTACTTATAATTTAGGTCGTAAACATGATGTTTGAAAGACAATTATTCCAAAGTCAAAACTCTTTACGAACAATAATGAAAATAATTAAAAAAAAAAAAAA
>NW_019667516.1:0-233 GCF_002806865.2 Cucurbita pepo subsp. pepo
AAGGTATAAAACTTGTGTTCGACACTCATTTCTATGATTACGTAAGATATGAATCGATCGACAACTTAGAGTCTAGCTTGACTGATCGAGATGTGTATTTTTTACCATGAGGTTAGAGATACGAGTCCCTAAGTATGGTTGTTTTGTGCTCATCCTTTGTAGGTACAAGCTACAAACACTACAATAGGTTATGAAGTGCTTCGAAGTCGAGGACTCGATTATCATCAATACTT
>NW_019667518.1:0-233 GCF_002806865.2 Cucurbita pepo subsp. pepo
TTACAATAGGTTTAAGCGGCTTCGTTCTCGGAACTTTTCCCATCCTTGCAATTTTTCTCAATGTTATGTGTCTGCTTTGAGGATTTAGATATTGAGATGTATTTTTGGCGCGATCGGAGTCGAAAGTATGCTCTAGTTTTTCTCCGGTCTCGTAATTCGACCGTGGTCGTTTCTTATCTCCTCACGAATCAAAACTAGTTAAATACTTGTTAATGTTTTTAGGTAATTAACTT
>NW_019667520.1:0-233 GCF_002806865.2 Cucurbita pepo subsp. pepo
GCAAAGCCCACATGATTTCTACATGAAATTTCTAGTCATGCTCACGCCCACTGATTTCTACATGAAATTTCTAGTCATGCTCGATAACCACTCTGACACGCCCACTAAATGAAAAGCACAATAAGTCGAAGTCGTGAGCACTAGGATTCGAGATTTCTAGTCATGCCCGATAACCATTCCGTCACGCTCACTAAATGAAAAGAAGCTAAAAAAATAATTTTATTTTTAATGTA
>NW_019667521.1:0-233 GCF_002806865.2 Cucurbita pepo subsp. pepo
TTTTTTTTTTTTTTTTTTTTTATTTATTTATTAATCTATAATTGTAATCTTCTTCTCCAATCATATATTATGATGTCAATATAGACCATAGACCAAAATTCCATTTATAATCCAATGCTGACGATAATAGATACCAAGACTTTGGAAAATTTGACTGATATATGAATGTTTTGAAATTTAAGGTAGAAATCCATTCAAATTTTAGACCCAAAAAAAAAAAAAAAAAAAAAAAC
>NW_019667522.1:0-233 GCF_002806865.2 Cucurbita pepo subsp. pepo
CAGACAATATCTAGAAGCGGTGGGTTTGGGCGGTAACAAAAGTAGTTTCCAAAATATTCCAACTCGGCCTACAGTTTACAAAGATGACTTTTGAGAAGTAACACTTAATCTAAGGTCTGAATGACCATGGACAGCTGATTTAGTTTCTTGAGGTACAAAGTTAGGAGCGACTAATTCTTATGAAAAAATCGCAGCAAGTCAACCAAAATCCAGAGGCTATGTCAGCTATGTTA
>NW_019667523.1:0-233 GCF_002806865.2 Cucurbita pepo subsp. pepo
TCTTCACAGTGGAAACAAACATGCTGCATGAAAATGAAGCCCCATAAGCCCACCGTACAAAGAAAGCGAAAGTTATGACTTAAAAAAGGTTCCTGTTTCATAAACTGAACAGCAAGGAAGGAAGCATTGTAACCATTGTAACCGTCTATGCCCATTGCTAGTAGTTATTGTCTGTTTTGACCCATTATGTATCTCCGTCAGCCTCACGGTTTTAAAACGCGTCTACTAGGGAG
>NW_019667524.1:0-233 GCF_002806865.2 Cucurbita pepo subsp. pepo
ACAAAATTCATATTTATATGCAATAGATCAATTAGTTTTTAGAAAATCCGAATCTGTCGGAAAGGTGTGCCAGCGCAGTTCAACAGACAGGGCGATTGAAAGAGAAGAAAGAAAAATCGATGCCAATGGATGAGACTGCGGCGGAGAGGGCGTACTAAAAAGAATCAGTGCCGCCGATGAAATATCACACATACACATTCTGAAATAAAGTCCCAAGTACTTGCATAATCTAC
>NW_019667525.1:0-233 GCF_002806865.2 Cucurbita pepo subsp. pepo
GAAAATTATGAATAGAAAGTCAACAATCTCATGCCACATAAGGCATCTAAAACAATTGAACTCAAAATCTCCCATATCAAATTGATTGTTTTTTTTCTTATGCTAACTTAGGAATTGAAGATCTACCAAATTTGTTAATGGTAAAAAGTGAAGGGGCATTCTGCATAGAATCGTTTCTATTTGATTATACACAATTTATTTATTGTTCTTTATTTTAATTCAGATGATATCCT
>NW_019667526.1:0-233 GCF_002806865.2 Cucurbita pepo subsp. pepo
CCTCTGAGATTAAATAAACTTAGGACGTTACCTACTCCAAACTGCCATTGAAATATAAATTTACTAAATACTGGCTGACTGACCTACTGTACCAGTACTGAGTTCGTAATTATGATCTGAGTCAAATTTTTCCGATTGGGATCCGTTTTTGTAACTCCCAAGGTCTTGCCTCTTGGGGTTTTCTCATCTCCTTTTGTGCATCTTCTCTTTGATTAATGAATATGTCTTGTTTC
>NW_019667527.1:0-233 GCF_002806865.2 Cucurbita pepo subsp. pepo
ATTTTAAAAAAATTAACAACAAATTATATATATTTTTTTTTGGGGGAAAACCTGAAATTTACAATCATCCTCCGACGTCAAAACCGTTGTTTTATGGCATTCTCTCTTCAATCCCATATTCCAATTCCCCAACTCACTATCTCTGATTGATTCCCTTCTTTTGCTTTCTTTCTCTTTTATCTCTTCGTTCTCACAAACCCTTTTTTTTTTTTTTTTTTTTTTTTTTTTTTTTT
>NW_019667528.1:0-233 GCF_002806865.2 Cucurbita pepo subsp. pepo
GAGAGAAGTTTCCACACCCTTATAAGAAATGTTTCGTTTCCCCTCACTAGTCGATGTGGAATCTCACAATCGACATCAAGAGGTTCAAGTTCAAGCCGAAAATCATTTATAAGCAACGATCCTAGCAACAATCTAGATGTCTATATTCAAGCGATCGATGCTAAGTTTTATATCGTCTTCTCGGTACCCAACACGTTCTCATAAACAGATCATGTTTGACAAAGAAGAAGAAT
>NW_019667529.1:0-233 GCF_002806865.2 Cucurbita pepo subsp. pepo
GTCTAATTCTATAACAAACCTAGCAGGTATCCTTTTTTTTTTCCTCCTTGTATCTGTCTTTTCTCGAACATCATGCCATATTTAGATTCCGGTTTACATTTTCTTCGAGTTCAACAATATGTTAAAGGGATGATTTGAATGTCAGACATTTCGGTCGATGATATGTCTTAACCAATTGAGCTAGAATCTAAATTGTATCACTATGAAAAAACATTGTAGCATCTACTTTTGGG
>NW_019667530.1:0-233 GCF_002806865.2 Cucurbita pepo subsp. pepo
AAACACTTTTGTCGTGTATAAAATACTCTGATAAAACATGTTTTTAATCATGTAAAATCATTTTATATTGTATTAAAATCGAGTTTAAGAGTGTATATCAAACGTTAAATTGATGGTAAATGATTAAAAACATGTTTGAAAATGGTTTTGATTTGACTAAAGTGGTTTTAACTATTTCAATATTAATATACGCGTGTAAATTCTCTATTTGCATACCATACAAGGTATGCTTT
>NW_019667531.1:0-233 GCF_002806865.2 Cucurbita pepo subsp. pepo
AAATCAGCATTCTCTTCTTCCAGCTTCTGCCAAACTGAATGGGGAAAGTCCAGAACATTAATAAACAACAATAGATACATAATAATGATCTATAAGTGTATGTGGAGTTATAGTAATTGTTTACAATCATTGGTATTTGATTGAACATGAATATTAGAACATAGAACTTAATCAAAGCTCCTAAACTTACCCAATGACGTAAATCCAGGATCTATCCTTGCACGATTCAATAG
>NW_019667532.1:0-233 GCF_002806865.2 Cucurbita pepo subsp. pepo
ATCTTATTCCCCTTGTATTGATTCCTTATCTTATCACATGTGGTCCTTCACCCTTGTAGGCAAGTTTTCGACCAACAAGTAAATTGAGGTTCCTTGATCGTTCCAATGCAAATTTTGTCTTATGGCACGATGTAGTAATTCAACTCGTGAACTTAAGTAAGTGAACAAGAACCTTGTAAGTGAATATTATAATGGTTGGAATTTCATTATATGAGGTTAGTGAGTAGAAATAA
>NW_019667533.1:0-233 GCF_002806865.2 Cucurbita pepo subsp. pepo
AACATAGCTCTCAATTCCTTTTATACATTTAATGTTCACATTTTGCACTAAGGTGCATCAGATGGGAGGTTGGTAATTTGCAGACCGCCGAACAACTAAATTATTATAAACTTTTGTATTGACAGTCGGTCGCTTAATCATTTGAACATTAGAATGAGAAAAAAGATTTCGTGAGGAGGTAAGAGTAGAGATGGAGGAAAGAAGAAGATGGAGAAGACCCATTATTGTGAGCA
>NW_019667534.1:0-233 GCF_002806865.2 Cucurbita pepo subsp. pepo
GGAACTTTGACCACACGACCTCAACAAATCTGTATATACAGCTGGCAGTCCTATTTTATTTTATTTTATTTTTTCAAATCAAACAAAGCAATAAATACATAATTTGGTGTATCCATTCTAAAAATAATATTATTATTTTTGACTAAATTATAAATATAATTTCAATAATTTAAACAAAGTTTGAATTTAGTCATTATTTTTTTGATCTTGATGAACCGTATAATCAAGAGAAA
>NW_019667535.1:0-233 GCF_002806865.2 Cucurbita pepo subsp. pepo
GACTTGACCCATCGTTCACCCTGGGCAGTGACAAGTCCATTTCCAAAAATTCTATGAACATGGCCTTGGAGTTTGGCCTTGGGGAAGTTCTTCTGTCGATCATTGAGCACCTCCTTGATCATCTCAGGCTCTGTAATGACCAGATGAGCATCTGTTCCAAACCACTGAACAAAGTTCCTCCCTGTTTCCTCAACTTTATCAGTACTCAAAATCACTCTCAAACATGTTTAAAA
>NW_019667536.1:0-233 GCF_002806865.2 Cucurbita pepo subsp. pepo
TAATGCTAATTACTTACCTTTCTAGCTACTTCTTATTTTGATGAAATTAACATAATCATGAATTAAGCTTATAAGTTTATGTGATTATAAATCTTCTATTCATTATGTTTACATGTTGTTCTTATGATTATTTTAATGTTGTGGGGCTTCTAGGGTTTTGTCCTCGATAGCTTGTAAGAGAAGATGGGCTAAAGTCCAATGAGAAACACCAAAAAATATGGTAAGCTTATTGC
>NW_019667537.1:0-233 GCF_002806865.2 Cucurbita pepo subsp. pepo
GAATATATTGGTTATTGAGAAAAAAAGAAATTCTACTATCTAACCACCAAAAAAGACCACTCTAACGGCCAAAAAAAAAAGACCACTCGAGGAAATAGGGAGGGAAGTGGGACAAATGGCCGGAGACTACGGGAAGGATTCCTCTTTGGATAATGATACTGTAACTGGTATTCCTGTGATCGATTTTGTCGGTTTGGAATTGCACAAAAAAGACTATTTATCTCAAAGAGGTC
>NW_019667538.1:0-233 GCF_002806865.2 Cucurbita pepo subsp. pepo
TATCGGCGTTGTATTTCATGTCAATTTTTCATTTTGCATGTAAATCATATCATATTATTCATGTTATATATATGTTATATCATAACATTTTCATGCTCCTAGACATAACTATTCACATTATGCACATATCATATCATATATCATAACAGTAACATAACATATCTTGAATATACCTTCAACAAATCATAACTTAACATATCAATTCATCAAATACAATATAACATTCACGTATC
>NW_019667539.1:0-233 GCF_002806865.2 Cucurbita pepo subsp. pepo
AATGTTGGCGCATACCAATGGAAGAGAGAGGACAGAGAAGGAGTGGAAGAACATATTGGAAGAAGCTGGGTTTCCTCGATACAGAGTTATTGCTCTTCCTGCTATAACTTCCATTATTGAAGCTTATCCATCCTGAATCTTGTTGTTTCCGGCTTATCCCACTAATAATAAGTTTGAACTTTCTGCAAATTTTGTTCAAATTTAGATGATTTCATATCATCACTCTGTTTCCT
>NW_019667540.1:0-233 GCF_002806865.2 Cucurbita pepo subsp. pepo
TCAATGTTGATATTAAAATTGAAGTCTCTTTAGAACAACGTTTGGTACGGATAGCTTTGTATAATATGTTCATCATTTATTCTTCTAAACTCGTAATCATTTCTCTTATTTATAGATTAGAGTGAGCAACCAAAAGTAGATTAACAATAATATTCTTACTTCTTCCAAAGTGTTGAAGTTAAAACAAGTGGTATTCATTTTGGTAATAAACAAGTGATGAATGAGTTTGAAAA
>NW_019667542.1:0-233 GCF_002806865.2 Cucurbita pepo subsp. pepo
CCAAGCCACATGCATGCATAAACAAACAAAAACAGGACAATTTGACTCTTCTTTCCAAGCTTTCAAATAATCATGTCTGATAAAGTGGCAAAGCGCGATACAGAAAAAAAGAATACAGTTATTGTTATATCAATCTCAGCATAAGTAACGAAGACAAGTGTCATGAAGGATATTAGTGTAAAACAAAACCAGATAATAACTCAAAATCGATTAAAAATGCTTCATGTTAATGA
>NW_019667544.1:0-233 GCF_002806865.2 Cucurbita pepo subsp. pepo
CGTATTGTAGTTATTGTAGTTGTTGTTGAGTTTCTTGATTCATCCAACGATTTGGAAATCCCAAAGATCATGTCCTTGTAATACCAAACAAGCTCTTTTGAGACAAGATTTGCAACCACAAAGCATACTAAGAATTCCAAGAGATCGACAACTTACACCAACCTCGCTCTAATACCATGTTAGGAATAACGTATCTCTACAATGGTATGATATTGTCCACTTTGAGCATAAGC
>NW_019667545.1:0-233 GCF_002806865.2 Cucurbita pepo subsp. pepo
AAACTACATGCCCAAGAAATCCTACCTATTCTGCCCATAACTTACAGTTGGAGAACTTTGCAAACAACTTGTTCGTCCTTAAAGTGGGCAACACCTTCCTGAGATGTTCCTCATGTTGTTCCCTAGTCTTGGAGTATACAAGGATATCATCGATAAAGACAATCACGAAGCTATCTAAGAATTATCTGAACGCTTTGTTCATCAACCCCATAAATGCTGCTGGAGCGTTGGTC
>NW_019667546.1:0-233 GCF_002806865.2 Cucurbita pepo subsp. pepo
ATGTTGGAATTTTCGCATATATTTGGTCATTTTTAATTATATGATATGCAAGTTTTTTTAAATTAATTTTTTTATGGACAACGGTCCAAGCTCACCGCTAGTAGATATTGTCGTGTTTGGGTTTTCCCTTTTAGGCTTTCCCTCAAGATTTTTAAAATGCGTCTACTTTCACACCTTTGTAAGAAATGTTTTGTTCCCCCCTCCCATCAACGTGGGATCTCACAATCGACCCC
>NW_019667547.1:0-233 GCF_002806865.2 Cucurbita pepo subsp. pepo
CTAGACGATTTCATGCCCATTTAAAGCTTCCGAGCACACATAAACTTAAATGCATAATTTTGAAAGTTTAAAGAAAACAGTTTAAAGAAAACAAATGTGTTAAAATTGACTAAAATACTGTGATCAGTTAGCCATTGGACTTTGAAACTACATAATAAGTCTCACATTTTTTTTATTTTATATTTAAAAAAAATGCTCGACAAATTTGACATATTAAATAAAAATTTAATAGA
>NW_019667548.1:0-233 GCF_002806865.2 Cucurbita pepo subsp. pepo
ATTATCTATCATTCTTCCAATAAATTTTGAAAATATAATTTTTTTTTTTAATGAAAATTATCATTATTATTGAGATTTTGACTAAGTTCGGTTAAACCAAGATAAAGAGCCTCACTAATGATGAAATATACGAAAAAGGGCCAACGGTGGTGAAAACTAATATTGAGATTTATTACCAACACAAACTAAAATAAAATAAGTTGAATAGAGTATTTAAACTAGTCTTTAAGCTA
>NW_019667549.1:0-233 GCF_002806865.2 Cucurbita pepo subsp. pepo
TGTCTAGGATTTATAACAGAATTTCTTACCATCCAAGAGAAATATTCTAACAGAAAGGAAAGTAAATGTATGAAAGGCTAAATTTTTAAGTAGTTACCATTCATTCGCCACAACTTTACTTGCCGGTCGTCGGCTCCTGAGACAATCAAGGGCAAAGTTGGATGGAAAGAAGCCCAGTTGACCCCACGGTCATGACCTTCCAATACATATTTAACCACAGCATCAACACCTCC
>NW_019667550.1:0-233 GCF_002806865.2 Cucurbita pepo subsp. pepo
AAGAAGATGGCCACTATATCTAACCAAATCACTGCTTCATTTCCATCACAGAAGGAGGGCTTGAACCTCTAACCTTGTTGTAACAATACAAGCCCACTACTAGTAGATATTGTCAGCTTTTGTTCATTGCGTATCATCGTCAGCCTCACGGTTTTAAACCACATCTAATAGGGAGAGATTTTCAGACCCTTATACGAAATGCTTCTTCCCCTCTCCAATCGATGTGGAATCTC
>NW_019667551.1:0-233 GCF_002806865.2 Cucurbita pepo subsp. pepo
TAAGGAATATTATTAGGGTAGTTAGAGCATAGTAATTTTTAGCCTAGAGGGAGTAGGATTTGATGAAATGTGAGATCCCACTCAGTTGGAGAGGGGAGCGAAAAATTTCTTATAAGAGTGTGGAAACCTCTTTCTAGTAGGCACGTTTTAAAACCTTGAGGGAAAGCCCGAAGCTGGCACCCAAGAGAGGTAGATTGTGAGATCCCACCTCGGTTGGAGAGGGGAACGAAACA
>NW_019667552.1:0-233 GCF_002806865.2 Cucurbita pepo subsp. pepo
CCTCTCCCTAGTAGACACGTTTTAAAACCGTGAGGCTGATGGCGATATGTAACGGGCCAAACGGACAATATCTATGAGTAGTTGACTTGGACTGTTACAATAATTTTGATTATTTAATTAAATATTATCATGACATGAATTATTCTGATATATTTAGATACTAAAATATTTTATTTGCGACCAAATCTTTACAATAGGATCCTTAGGTTGCTGATGTACCGAAAACAACACAA
>NW_019667553.1:0-233 GCF_002806865.2 Cucurbita pepo subsp. pepo
TATAGGTTCCTAGATACCTTTCGCTCCATAGTACTGATCCACACCACCAAATAGTACTATTGAGATACTAGAGGGAACAGGAGACCGTCAAACTCTATTGATATTATTCACACCTAGTAGACTTGTTAAGAGGATGTTGTGGCGGTTTACTAGGTTCTTAGAGCATGTAGGTAGTTTAATTCTCGAATTTTTATTTCCAAGACAATTTGGACCAACTCCTTGGGGCTCATCTC
>NW_019667554.1:0-233 GCF_002806865.2 Cucurbita pepo subsp. pepo
GGCTTTTCAGTCTTAGGTGAATCACTCAATCAATTCTTTCCATACCGACCTCTCTCGAAGCATTGTAAATAACCTCATCAGCATATCCAGTGAGTTCCGAACTAAGATATCAAGTTTCTCCTGAACAAAAGGATCCCGCGGATTCTGCTTTTCCAGAATCNCCAGTCATAGGGTTCTTTCCAGAATCAAGATCAAACAAAGCTGCACCGACACTAGGTACAAGATAGCTGTGA
>NW_019667555.1:0-233 GCF_002806865.2 Cucurbita pepo subsp. pepo
ACAGAAGAATGAGGAGGAATTGGAAGATGGGAGTCATTTGACACTTGTTGAGAAGACNGATCAATGATCTAGTTGAAGAAGTCCAGAAGAATGAGGAGGAACTGGAAGATGGGATTCATTTGGCACTTATTACAAGAAGACTTCTTAAAACTAAAGTTACGGAGAATGATGTTGATGATCAAAGAGACAATCTCACACGCGGTGTTTAGTCAAGGGGACTGCTTGTAGTCTTA
>NW_019667556.1:0-233 GCF_002806865.2 Cucurbita pepo subsp. pepo
ACTCCACGATATATGTCTCAACCAAGTATATTATCATTTAAAGATAATGCTCTTAATATCGATAAAGATAATGCTCTTAATATCATTTACTTGTGTAATATATGTCCTTTACTTGTGTAATATATGTCTCAAATGTAACTATCAAACTAAAACTTAGAGAAAATAAAAAAATAANGAGAAAATAAAAAAATAAGAAAATAACTTCTATTCTTTTTTCTTCTCTCTACAGTAAT
>NW_019667557.1:0-233 GCF_002806865.2 Cucurbita pepo subsp. pepo
GATATCAGTCCAATCCGGGACGTGCTCATTGGACTGCAGTTCAGAATATTCTCAAGTATCTTAGGAGAACAAGGGACTATATGCTAGTGTACGGTGCTAAGGATTTGATCCTTACAGGGTATACTGACTCAAATTTTCAGNTACTGACTCAAATTTTCAGACCGATGTGGATTCGAGGAAATCGACATTAGAATCTGTCTTCACTCTGAACGGAGGAGCAATAATATGGTGAA
>NW_019667559.1:0-232 GCF_002806865.2 Cucurbita pepo subsp. pepo
GTCTCACAATTCCATTGCCTCTCCCTATCGGTCTCACTGCCAGAGCTCGTTCACCTCATAAACTCGGTCTTACAATTCCATTACCTCTCCCTATCGGTCTCACTGCCTTCGCTCGTTCACCTCGTAAACTCGGTCTCACAGCTTTCGCTCCTTATTCCTTCTCCTTCACTACTGACGGAACCGGATTTCATTCCTCTCCCTATGGATTCCATTGCCTGAGCTGAACCTAAAC
>NW_019667560.1:0-232 GCF_002806865.2 Cucurbita pepo subsp. pepo
TTTATTGTTTCTTTCAATTTCCAATCAATAATAAAATTGTTCCGAGTAATTACTTGATATCTATGTTTGATTTTTTTAAGTCATCTTAATCCCGAACATCATAAACAAAAGATCTAACCAAACGACCACGTTATTAAGAAAAAGTTGTCATATTGAAGTTTCTAAGGTAGGTAATACAAACTTCCGTTGAATACCAAATTAAAAGAAACGAAAACATTTTCTAACGTATCGA
>NW_019667561.1:0-232 GCF_002806865.2 Cucurbita pepo subsp. pepo
GGTGACCCACATCCAAACTGCAGCAATGCCTGATAAGTTGTAGCTACTCCATGCAAGATTTTCTCCATATGGTCCGCCAGAGTGCACCAACTTACAATTATGTTTACGTTGGTTGGCATATTGTCGAGCAAATCTAGCTATCCTTTCGTCCCACTTGACCGGCCCAATGCCAACAAGGGCACGGGCTGCATTGTGAGCATTGACATAGTCTTGAGGAGAATCTTGAGCGAGA
>NW_019667562.1:0-232 GCF_002806865.2 Cucurbita pepo subsp. pepo
AAGAATCAATCTCATAGTGTTGAGTATAGCCACTAGTGTGAAGGCCTCCTCAAAAACTCTTTGTTGTTATATGTATCCCTTCGCCACAAGTTTTTCTCTATGCTTTATGGCGTTCCCTTCACTAATCTTCTTTAGATTAAGCACTCATTTCAAACCGATGGACTTGTGATTGGGCGACAAGTTGGTGAGTGCCCATGTCTTGTTCTTCTCGATGGATTCAAACTCCTTTTGC
>NW_019667563.1:0-232 GCF_002806865.2 Cucurbita pepo subsp. pepo
GATTCAAGTTATCATGTTCACGTTTTATACTGTAAATCGTAAGAAAAATGTCTTCGGGAACAAAACCAGAAACAAGAATATAAAAAAACTAAGGACAAGTACAAAAATCAAGAGAAACTTAGAACCAAGAATAAAAACTAGAACAACATCAAAATTCAAGTTCTCAGAACTCTTAGAACTAAGAACTAAGGTTTTTAGATCTGAACCAAGGTTAAGAACACGGACCAATGTC
>NW_019667564.1:0-232 GCF_002806865.2 Cucurbita pepo subsp. pepo
AAACAATGCATGTGGGTGTGGAACGTGTCAAGGAAGCAAATGTGAAAACCTTGAAGAGTGAGTTCGAGGCTATCTGCATGAAGGATGGTGAGTTAATAGAAGACTTTGCCATGAAATTGACGACGATCGTCAATGGCATCCGTTCATTAGGCAACATGGTGGATGAGATCTCCTTCGTCAAGAAGTTCCTTCTAGCTGTTCCTCTAAGATCCATGCAAATGTTACTTCCATC
>NW_019667565.1:0-232 GCF_002806865.2 Cucurbita pepo subsp. pepo
CTAAAAAATAATCTCTTGAGCGTTGGACAACTACAAGAAAACGAAGCAGCAGTGTTGTTCAAAGATGGTGTATGTAGCATTTGTCATCCACATAAAGGAAAAATGGCAGAGTCAATTATGAGTGCAAATCTGTTGTTAATTTTACGTGTTGAACCATGTGCCATAACAAATGAAGGAAGATGCCTCCAAAATTCAAATACGGATCAGTCAACACTTTGACACCATCGTTATG
>NW_019667566.1:0-232 GCF_002806865.2 Cucurbita pepo subsp. pepo
ATATTTAAAGCAAGATATATCAGTAGGAGGTAAACCTTTTCAACTTTTGATGGACAATTAATCGACAAAATGAGCCTACATGACTATCTCTAATAATCAACAAAAGAGGAAGAAAATAGCCCAAATCCTTAACCTTTCAGATCATCCTGAATTCTATGACAATGAACACTCAGAACTAACGCAAGATCATCAAAGATCAATAAGCTAAACGAATGAAAAAATTGCAGTAAGG
>NW_019667567.1:0-232 GCF_002806865.2 Cucurbita pepo subsp. pepo
AAGATCGATCATGTCTAATTTGAATGATTCTAAACAAAGAACTCAAGCCTTCTCTTTCTCCAACTCGAGAACAGGCGAGGAAGTAGAGATTTCATCCTTCTCATACTTCCTAAGAGCTCCTCTCAAACCCAACACAATGAATAGATTTGTCAGAGTGAGAAGCGATTCAGCCCCTCCATGTAACCAATCAACATTAGACAAGGAGGTTCCATATTGAACCTTTGCTGTTCCA
>NW_019667568.1:0-232 GCF_002806865.2 Cucurbita pepo subsp. pepo
TCCTGAGAAATAGAGCAAATAGTTACAAGTAGCTACTCAAGAATAAAGACGAGCAAAGTACATGAACTTCAAAAGGATCACTCGATACCATTAAGTATCCAAAAATTGGCATGCATGCTAGCACTATAAGCTATCAAACAATCACGTTCCAGTTCCCCTAGAGAAATAGAGCAACTAGTTAAAAGGTGCAACGCAGGAATAAAGACAAGCAAAGTACCTGAATTTCAAAAGG
>NW_019667569.1:0-232 GCF_002806865.2 Cucurbita pepo subsp. pepo
CGTGGGAGGCCAAGATTAGTCAAATTATTAGTGCGCTTTGATGCCTCGATCTAAGTTCATTCGTAGAGCTGATTACATGGTCAATCTTTTTAAAGATTTTCATTGATATGGGACTTGGGAGGAGGTTCAAATGATCTGGTTATCTGAACAACTCTATTTAAGTTCATTCAGGTTACTCGTTACATGGAAAGTTTGTTTAAAGGTTTTGATTGATCGTGGGAGGCGAAGATTA
>NW_019667572.1:0-232 GCF_002806865.2 Cucurbita pepo subsp. pepo
AGATGTATCAAGATCTAAAACAACATTTTTTGTGGCGAAGTTTGAAGAAAGACGTAGCAGAGTACGTGATAAATGCTTAGTATGTCAACAAGTAAAAGCTACTAGAAAAAAGATGGCAGGGATGTTACAACCCCTAAGTATATTGGTGTGGAAGTGGAAAAATATAGTTATGGACTTCATAGTAGGACTACCCAAAACTCTAAAGGGCTGCACAGTAATCAGGGTAATTGTC
>NW_019667573.1:0-232 GCF_002806865.2 Cucurbita pepo subsp. pepo
AAAAAAAAAAAAAAAAAAAAAAATTGGTACCAGAGCACCAGTAATCAAGCAGTATGCTAGTGAAGACGCAATCAAGCAGTATGCTAGTGAAGACGCTGCACCTCTTAGGAGGTGAATTGTGAGATCTCTATTCCTTATAAGGGTGTAGAAACCTCTCCCTAATATATAAGGTAGAGAAGGGAATCCCCTAGGAGGTGAAGTGTGAGATCTGACATCGGTTAGAAAAGTATAT
>NW_019667574.1:0-232 GCF_002806865.2 Cucurbita pepo subsp. pepo
TCGATCAAAGTGGAAGAAATTAATAAATAAGTAGTGTATAGGTTCAATTACCTTAACAAATCTTAATATTCTAATTCATTAAAACTAATACCCCATATCAAATTTTAAAGAAAGAAAAAACACACACAAAAACAACAAATTTACTATAATATTATATTTGAACTTTCCATTTTATGGATACATTGGTTAGCTACATTCATTTAGGCAGCCAAGCGTGGCAGATATCGTACAA
>NW_019667575.1:0-232 GCF_002806865.2 Cucurbita pepo subsp. pepo
AAAAAAAAAGAAAAAAGGTATGCTTGAATTCATGATCTTATAAGCTAACTTTGTCCATCTCCCTCCTCAGAGCATTGGCTCTCACCAAGCTTCCAATTGTATTGACAGCCAATTTCAAGTCCTCCAATGGATTCCCAGGCACCACTTTCTTGTACAAGTAGCTGTCGAATGTCATCTTCTGCACATACTCATCCGCGCACATCTCCACAAAAGCTTCCCTCGCCGGATTCGA
>NW_019667576.1:0-232 GCF_002806865.2 Cucurbita pepo subsp. pepo
GGCAGCGGTCTAAGGAAGAAAATGACAAAAAGGAGGAAGAACGGCGGCTGGCTTAGGGGTTTGGCCCCAATGGCTGAACCCTAGGGCTTATTTTTATAATTATTAATTTGTATTGGGCCATGGGCCCAAAACGTGGGCCTTACAATATCCCCTCCAAAAAGAAACTTTCGCCCTCGAAAGCTTCATTTAAATGCAGAAGGCTTGCGCTACATACCTTCTGCTATGAAGAGCT
>NW_019667577.1:0-232 GCF_002806865.2 Cucurbita pepo subsp. pepo
TTGAGGACGTAAACTCGAACAAAAAGTGTCACGCTTTCCAGGTAAGTGGCACCTCGGAACCTTGGATTTAGCTATGCTCACAGTATGCATGAAATTATGATATAAGAGGTATGTTTTAGGAGTTTGAGCATAGAATGGGTTGAGATGACACATGTTGAATGTGATTATGTATGTTTGCTGAAACGTTACTGAAATGCGTATGCACTACCTTATGAACTGAGATTCATGACTA
>NW_019667578.1:0-232 GCF_002806865.2 Cucurbita pepo subsp. pepo
AAAAGAAAAAGGAAAAAGAAACAGATCAAAGGGCAAAAATAGTAAGTACCTGATCACAAACTTCGCCACAGATATCATCGGATTTCTTGGAGCAGTAATGACCTCCACCTTCACCCATAATCCACCACATTTCTCTCTTCTTTCAAAGAAACACAAAAAACAAAAACTAGGTCCTGGGATACCAAGCTAAGATATCCCCGGTGAAGCGTCGATTGAAGAAGCAGTAAACTCC
>NW_019667579.1:0-232 GCF_002806865.2 Cucurbita pepo subsp. pepo
GGTGGGGAATTGAGGCTAGAGAAGTTAGGGCAGTTTGGCATGTTGAAGTATCAGCTTTCCGGTCATAGCTCTTTTTTAGTTTATTTAAAACCTAAAATAGACTCCGCCCTTAAACAAATAGTATAATTAATATAAATCTTTTTCTTTGGTAAAACAGCTTATTACTTTACTCTTAGAAGTCTGTATCAGCGAGTGCAAGATTGTTACAAAGATTAAAAAAAAAAAAAAAAAA
>NW_019667580.1:0-232 GCF_002806865.2 Cucurbita pepo subsp. pepo
TTAGTAGACTGCCATCAAGGAGGCTGGGAAACCTATCCATAATAGATGCATTTTAAAATCGTGAGGCTTACGACGATACGTAACGAGCCAAAGCACAGACAACATCTACTAGTACTGGGTTCAGACAATTTTAAATAATTGGTTGGAATAGCTAAGTTGGTTAGAGCTGTGATTGTTAACCACAAGGTTGAAGGTTCTCAAACCCTCCTTATAGCTTTACTTGATATAGCTT
>NW_019667581.1:0-232 GCF_002806865.2 Cucurbita pepo subsp. pepo
AAGAAAGTGGAAGAAAAGTTGCACAAGGTAAACATCAACTTACCAATCTTTTGTATAATACAAAAGTTTGGAATAAAATAGTGAAACAACAAAATGTGTGGAACAGATGATAGAAGAGGAAGAGGTTCGGTTGATGAGAAAGGAGATGATTCCAAGAGCTCAGCTCATGCCCTACTTTGATAGACCCTACTTTCCACAAAGGTAGAGCACAAAAAGTTAATATAAAAAAAAA
>NW_019667582.1:0-232 GCF_002806865.2 Cucurbita pepo subsp. pepo
ACAGGTACACTAAACGTGAAGTACACAATCTTGCTCGGTTTATCTCTGTGATGAAGTTTCAGCCACTGTCTTGGCGTACCAACCATCCATATGTTTTGTCTGATCGATTTGAAGATGTCACTCCACCTGAACGAGTTCATATGAATAATAAATGTGATAGAAATATCACACTATATGGTTATCTTCGAGGTTGTAATTTGAAGAAGGAAACTAAGGTACCACTTCTCTGGTT
>NW_019667583.1:0-232 GCF_002806865.2 Cucurbita pepo subsp. pepo
AACTTCTGAAATATATATACAAATCTTTCTTTTATAAAAGCCTATAAATACAAAATTAGAGTTAGCTACATATAGAATCATTGAGTCTTAAAAGAAACAACAAAAATAGTAGATGGAGCACAAGTAACAGTTGCATTGGCTTAAACTTAACTGAAAAAGCAGTAGAAAGAGAAAAAACACTGAGGGTAGTCGAACTCACAGCTCTATCAAATTCTAACATAAAGCATCTTTT
>NW_019667584.1:0-232 GCF_002806865.2 Cucurbita pepo subsp. pepo
AGATGATTAATGAGGAATCAATTAGAACTTCGAGACCTACATGGTAACTTAGAGCGCAGTAAAGGGTAAGTCCGAACTTCCTATACATCAAAGGAAAGTCGTAGAAACCTAGTAGAAGAAGGAAAGGATGAGAACCTACAAGTAGGTTGGTTACTAAGTATATTTTTATTACTTACCCCTTTCTCCATTTCTAGTTCAGGTACTGGTCAAGGTGGGGAGATGCTCGGGAGCT
>NW_019667585.1:0-232 GCF_002806865.2 Cucurbita pepo subsp. pepo
AGTTTGATTCATTTGCTAATAACAACATGTTCATTTTTTTTTGTTAATGTGCAGCAAAGATCCAGGTTTCATTAGAATGGATGTGCACGACTCTCAGAATATGAAAGATGATGTGCGTTTATTTATTTTTTCTCTAGGCTTCTATCGAAAGTAATTTTTTAGAGGAACAATTATGCATACATCTTTCCTCGTTTTTCAGTAATTGCTTCTGTAGAATTGAAAGAGTTCCTGT
>NW_019667586.1:0-232 GCF_002806865.2 Cucurbita pepo subsp. pepo
TAGCTCACCATATAAAAAAATTGATTAGACATCTAACTGACGGAGTTTCCAACCTTTTTGGGCGGGAAAAACAATGATCATTCTCATGATATCCATTATGGCCACAGTTGCGTACACTTCCGTATAATCAATTTCATGCTCTTATGTGTAGCATTTTACAACCAATATTGCTTTGTATTTATCCACCTCTCCAGACTCATTTAGCTTAGTTTTATGAATCTATTTAACTCTT
>NW_019667587.1:0-232 GCF_002806865.2 Cucurbita pepo subsp. pepo
TTACCTGGGGCATAGTCTCTTTCCTGGTCCTGATTTTGAGAGGAGCGAACGGCCATGAATAAAGTGGAAAAGTGGCTGACGTTAGTCTACGGTCAGATGAATGAACGACCGGGAGCTCACTCGTATGTGAGTTGGTTTCACTGCTGCCCTAACTTGGGGGCTCCCGCGTAAGTCAGCTGGCTACTAGGCAACTACTGATATGAACCAAGAGACATCAATCATACAATATGCT
>NW_019667588.1:0-232 GCF_002806865.2 Cucurbita pepo subsp. pepo
TGGCTCCTTAATCAATTATCGAGGTAGATTTAGCACCTTCCACTAAACAAGATTCAAGAACATGTAAATCATATTTACCATCTTTTGATTTCTTCTTTTCGTCTAGGTATTTAGGGCAGTTTCTTTTCTAATGCCCATCTTCGTTGCCATGGAAACATTTCCCTTTTGCAGCTTTATCAACCTTGACTCTCTTACCTTTTGAGGCCGTTGTAGTCTTATTCTTCTTCTCACT
>NW_019667589.1:0-232 GCF_002806865.2 Cucurbita pepo subsp. pepo
CCGAAATCAAATGTTTTACTGAAATGTGATCTTTTGAGACACGTGAATATCGACGACATGATTTAAAACGAACTTTATAAATCTAAGCTTTCGTACTTCCAAAATTTTGAGCACAACAGAACGTAAGTTGAATTTTTATCAGATGGAATACAAGTGCTCCTGTACTATTTGATCAACATATATCTCATAAACTAACAGACATACAGAGCATTGAAGGCAATGATCAACTTAC
>NW_019667590.1:0-232 GCF_002806865.2 Cucurbita pepo subsp. pepo
TTTTTTTTTAAAGGTCTCAAGGTATTAATGATTTTTTTTTTAAAAGTTTTAAGGGTATTTTTGAAACTAATAGATTATTTTTTAGATTATTTTTTAAAGGTTTAAGATATTATTAGAATTTTAAAAATTTTAAAGTTATTTTTATTAATTTAGGGGATATTTTTTAATATTTACTAATTAAATATAAACAAATTAGATTGATAATTAGAAATATATATATATATATATATAT
>NW_019667592.1:0-232 GCF_002806865.2 Cucurbita pepo subsp. pepo
AAAAGAACTACACAATCCATGGTTGGGAGTTTGGTAAGAACGGCTACTTGTATTCTTGACGCTTCATAGCGTAAGCGTATTATGGTTCGGTTAACAATTCATAATCGATTTAACTAAGTACAGACAGAGAATTCAAAACTGTTCATGTAACATATATTGTCCGTTTTGGCCTGTTACGTATTGCCATCAGTCTCACGGATTTAAAACATGTTTGCTAGGGAGAGATTTCCAC
>NW_019667593.1:0-232 GCF_002806865.2 Cucurbita pepo subsp. pepo
ATTTCCTAAAAAGATATTTGAATTCTAAGCCAAATTTAAAATTATAAACAATTTTTTGGAAACTACTATATTTTTTATTTATTTATTTTTTTCAAAACTTGGCCTTTTAAAAACGTAGGTAAAAAGTAGATAGAGGTGGAAGTAGTAATACATGCTTAATTTTCAAAAACAAAAAATAAAAAATGATCGTCTTTTTTTAGAAAAAGACGTTCTTTTCTATTGGAGGCAGGCT
>NW_019667594.1:0-232 GCF_002806865.2 Cucurbita pepo subsp. pepo
GGTAAGCAGGGAGAATGGTTTCAACAAATTGCCCGTAAAATCGTATGACATATCAAGAAAAAAGAATGAAACAAACAAACAAGCAAAAGAAATGGCATCAAATTAAGTGATACCTTGGCCAGGGAGACAAGTGCTTTCTCTTGAAGCTCTTCCACAGGAACAGTTTTCCTTGCAGACTCTTGCCTTATTGGATCCTCATACTGCAACAAATAGCAGGTCGTCAAAAGTGTAA
>NW_019667595.1:0-232 GCF_002806865.2 Cucurbita pepo subsp. pepo
TGAGAGACAGAGAGAGAACGATGAACATTTGCGAAGCCTCTGTGTACGACGTCGACGAGAATCGAAAATACAACCAACATCCAATCGAGAACGAATCACGCCCTAGGAGGAAACCATCGCCAACACAAAGTGAGTAATGATGAGTTTTGACGAGTTATGTGTGATTTCGAGTATGTTATTGACACCGTCGAGGTTTTGAGAAGGAACCGTAAATAATAATTAACAAAAAAAA
>NW_019667596.1:0-232 GCF_002806865.2 Cucurbita pepo subsp. pepo
AGCGGGGGGATGAAGAAAGAGAATTTGGAATCAGTGCTCTCAGGAGTGAACATTCTAGAGAACCTGTATGTGTTTGAAGACTGTGTTCTCAAGTGCTCTCAGGAGAACACAGAATAGGACCACTTAAATCCTGAGATTGCTTCGAAGATAGAAAAAATTCATTGAGGATAACGAACACGGAACAAGCTGCAGATCAGTCTGAGTCGCTTGATGAGCTCAATCAGTCGAAAAG
>NW_019667597.1:0-232 GCF_002806865.2 Cucurbita pepo subsp. pepo
GTTGCTTGCTTCTTGCTCCAAATGAACGCACATGGCTCATAGCTTAAGAGAAAAGACCCACCATCTTTGAAAAGTCTAGAACCGCCATGATTTCATAGTTGATTCTTTTGGATCTTTCGCAAGAAAATCTCATGCAGATCAGAGCTTTGTCAAATTTAGTTTTGAATTCTAGCCGTTGGATTTGATGACCTGTGAACGTTCTAGATCATATTCAATTTAGAGGGAGATCCAC
>NW_019667599.1:0-232 GCF_002806865.2 Cucurbita pepo subsp. pepo
TGCTAGGTTGCAATTGGTTGCTATGCTGCAATTTGTTGCTATGCTGTAATTTGTTGCTATGCTGCAATTGGTTGCTAGGTTGCAATTGGTTGCTATGCTGCTTTATGATCTCAATTAATTGAGATCATAAAGCAGCATAGCAACCAATTGCAACCTAGCAACCAATTGCAGCATAGCAACAAATTACAGCATAGCAACAAATTGCAGCATAGCAACCAATTGCAACCTAGCA
>NW_019667600.1:0-232 GCF_002806865.2 Cucurbita pepo subsp. pepo
CATTCATTTATGAGAAATTTTTTAAACATTAATAGTATCCAAACTTAGATATTTATTCAATATAATAGACAGGCAGCTTATAAGACTCTTTTCCTTGAAATAAATTAATTGTCGGTCTATCCAAACTTATAAGACTCTTTTCCTTTCCAAACTTATTCAATATAATATGGAATGCCCGTCTATCGACAAGGTCCTAGCTCCTATATAATATGGTGCCTTCTTGAGATATAAT
>NW_019667601.1:0-232 GCF_002806865.2 Cucurbita pepo subsp. pepo
CAATATCATACCATTGTGGAGAGTCGTGTTTGTCTAACAGATTTGACATCTTCTAGTCTTGGTACTAGTTCCCAAGTCTGATAATACTTCCTTCTCCGAGGGCCTGCTTCAATTGTGTCACTCTGATCGTTAATCATGTGGTTTGAGCATCTTGAATCAATGACCCAATCATCCTCGTAACTGATATGCTCTCCCATCATTGCCATGAGTGCTAGCTCGTCTTCTTCTATGA
>NW_019667602.1:0-232 GCF_002806865.2 Cucurbita pepo subsp. pepo
ATTAGCAGTGCTAATTAAGATTATGGCAGATATTACCGATAGTGCCATTAAAGGAGAAAAAAAATATACTATGATCCAATAGTAAAGTGCCACGTGTCCGAATCAAGATGCTTAGTCGGCCATTAATTATAATTTATTATCTTAATTAATACTTAAGTTGTGATTTGGTCTATTGTTCTATCATTGCAGTCTTAACAAAAAGGGCTAATATTCAACCATTTTATTTATTAAA
>NW_019667603.1:0-232 GCF_002806865.2 Cucurbita pepo subsp. pepo
CTAACAAATAAGTTTACGTAGATTTAGTTTTGCTGGAGTAGATAGGTTATTTGAAGAGTTTAGTAGTCCTGTTTTAATATCTTCATTTTATTTTATTAAATGATATTAATTTGGTTACACTGAGTTAATTTTGAATTAAGGAGTAAAGGAAGAGAATTTTGTATGAATTTTAAGAAATTTGGTAACCTACGGAAAAAGTAAGAATTATAAAAATAAAATAAAAAAACTAATA
>NW_019667604.1:0-232 GCF_002806865.2 Cucurbita pepo subsp. pepo
TATCATGGTTTATGGCCGAGCATTTATGTGTCTAATAAAAATAAAACAAAACAGCGTTAATCCATAGATCTAACTCCTAAATAAATAAATATATAAAGAATTTAAAAAAGATTAAATGTTCAATATTTTTTAATATATTTAAATATAATTAATTTATTAGATATAAAATTAATTATTTATATAAATTTTTTAAAAAAAATGGTTGAATGGATTGAGAATAACTTATTAAACA
>NW_019667605.1:0-232 GCF_002806865.2 Cucurbita pepo subsp. pepo
TTTTTTTTTTTTTTTTTTAAAAAAATGCTTACATTATTCACGCATGCTCATAAAACTGGGCTAACTAAGCTCAAGTATTGGCCCGATCTCCAAGTAGCAGGTGTTCCGTAAACCGTCAACTTAAGTACCTCCAGCCTTAGACAAGATCATGCCAAGGTGAGCTTTCTTGTAACCGCAGTTTTACAAGATACCGACCTATTTTAACTATTAAAATTGATCGCGCTTGGTTGTT
>NW_019667607.1:0-232 GCF_002806865.2 Cucurbita pepo subsp. pepo
AAATTATTTATTATTTTTTTTTGGCGGATGGAGAAGGAACTCCTCGATCATCTCTCTGTAGCCTTTATTTCTTCCAAAGTGGAATCAAAACACGTAAAAAACAAATAGCTCCAAGCAGATCAAATGAACAGCTCCAAAGAATGCAACAAAACGGTCCAACTAGAGAAGGCATCTCTCACAAAACCTGATCAAGAGTGTTAACTCTTCTGTGGATAATCGGCCAAGAAAAGAA
>NW_019667608.1:0-232 GCF_002806865.2 Cucurbita pepo subsp. pepo
CCAATAGTAATTATTTGTGACCATATAAATTATTAGAATTCGTTTTCAACAGTATATATTATATGTATTCACATTTTTGTTCTCAATTTGCATGACACCATATAGTAATTATTTGTGGCCATATAAATTATTACCATTCATTTCCACACAATCTTTAATAAATTTTTTGCATCAAAATATATCATTTTTTTAAAATAATTATATAAGTTGCAAAGTTAAATAATTTAATTCT
>NW_019667609.1:0-232 GCF_002806865.2 Cucurbita pepo subsp. pepo
CTTTAATTTATTAGAATATTTTATATTTACGAGTAGAAATTATATTGAAAAATGAAAACTATATATCATATATTCTTTCAAACGAATTTCATTTTGAAAAAAATATATAAAAAATAGGAAAATATTTCGCTCGTTCTTGGTGGTAAATCTCACTCCAATTCTAAACAAAATAAATGAAGAACTTGACAAAGATAAGAATTGAAATAGGAGACGAGAACAGACACGAACAAGA
>NW_019667610.1:0-232 GCF_002806865.2 Cucurbita pepo subsp. pepo
ATCACCATCTCATTTTTCATTCCATTTTTGCAAGTCTCATATTGTGCATAGGGCTTCAAAGAGTGAAAGAAGAGAATAAATTTGGGGTATTACTTCATGGAGTTCTATGATCTAAGGTTTTGTAGAATACTGTGACATAAGCGTGGAGGGTTTCCTTTGGTGTTATTATATGAGTAGTGTTAGGATCGCTCAACAACGCACACACTCGATCTATATGAACACAAAGAACAAG
>NW_019667611.1:0-232 GCF_002806865.2 Cucurbita pepo subsp. pepo
GAGCATAAAGTGGAATGGTGTTGTTGGTTGGAGTATCAGCCACAAAGTTATGGCTTCCTAATCTCTTCTTCAAGATCTTATTAGCAACCAATGTTGGCCAAATCACCTAAAAACAAAAGCAAACAAAGAATCATTACAACAACTGATTCAAACCCAAATGAAAAGAGAGGGAAAAGATGAGTACTTCTCCATGCTTCCCACCCATGGATTGTTGGTGATGAGATGCAATGTA
>NW_019667612.1:0-232 GCF_002806865.2 Cucurbita pepo subsp. pepo
ATGTCTCATCATACCAATTTTATGTCTAATTCACATGGAAATAGATGGTCAACATGAAATTGACCCAAATATCCTCTAAAATTATAATTATTATTCAAATAATTAAGTGTTAAAAGATAAAATTATTACAAAATAAATTTCATATAATTATTTTATTTTGAATACCAAATTATATTCGGTAACATTGATTTGACACACAAAATTATCTACTTTTTTAATGATCTCTATAGAC
>NW_019667613.1:0-232 GCF_002806865.2 Cucurbita pepo subsp. pepo
AATTACGATATTTATGTTCGCCATGATATCATGCGGGCCCTCCATTCAAGTAAACACCATGACATCCATTAAAAGAACATGAGGGTGACTCAATACTCATCCATTCCTACCTGGTACCAAAAGCAAAAATCTCTTATTTGTAACAATGGACGGTGGAGTTTCTATCATGGACTGTGGAGTTTCTTGCTACTTTGTTGTCACAGCCCAATATTTTACTACGGACAGTGACTAA
>NW_019667614.1:0-232 GCF_002806865.2 Cucurbita pepo subsp. pepo
AGAAAAGTTTGAAAAAGACAGAAAGTCAAATCCTCACCTCCCATATGCTGCCAATGCAGAGCCTTCTTCATATCATGCTGAGCTGCGCATGCTGCTTTTTTTCTTGTTCTTCCCATCTTCCAAAAGCCACCCTGTCTTTAGCTCCCAACACCTTTTCGGATTACATAAACAATCGTTCGTCGTCGTTGTCGTTGTCGTTGTCATCATCAACCTTTGACTATGGCTTCTCTGT
>NW_019667615.1:0-232 GCF_002806865.2 Cucurbita pepo subsp. pepo
ATGTTAATTGGCTATGGCCCTTCTCGAAGGATAGGAAACTTTACTGCCCACACGCTTCGGGGGATTTTTTATTTTTTTTTAGGACTTGGAGACGGGAATATCTTTCTTGCTGTCCTAACAAGGAAAATAGCGTATAGAAGAAAGGTATCCCAATAGAAAAAGCGGGGATAGCAATAATAGAAGAGTGCTATAGTTAGATGTTCAGGCTTACAAGCATTGAGAATTAGAAAAA
>NW_019667616.1:0-232 GCF_002806865.2 Cucurbita pepo subsp. pepo
ACTTTATTTAAAGACGTTCTAGAAAACAAGTAAATCCATGATTATGTTTTCATAATAAAGTTTTGAATGAAGTATTTTTACATAAAATATCTATGATATGTATACTGTAACGACTTTAGGTTAAGTAGAAATCTAGGGTGTGACAAAATGACCTTTCAATGTCAAATAAATTTGTGAATACAAAAAATGTTAAATACTATTAAACATAAAATAAAAAATTTAGAATTTATTA
>NW_019667618.1:0-232 GCF_002806865.2 Cucurbita pepo subsp. pepo
AAAACTCAAACATTCATTTATTTTAGTTCAGTTTATTAGAGATGCAAATTATAAGTAGTTCATTATGTTTGGATTATAATAGTTAAGGGTGGAAAAAAATAATAATTTTCTTATTTCATGTTGTTTTCATGTCCAAATTGTAACTTGTACAAGTGAAGTAGTAGACGAAAAAAGAGGGATGTTAATTCCATAACTGAATATTTTCTTATTGGAAGCATTTCCATATTTAGCA
>NW_019667619.1:0-232 GCF_002806865.2 Cucurbita pepo subsp. pepo
AATTTAGTTTTTATAATTAAAATGATAAATTTTATTTTTTACAATTTGATAAAACATTCGTAAATAGTTCCGAGTAAATAAGTTTATTTTATCTGAATTGTTGACTAGGCTCGTGTTAGATAGTTTAAATTGAATTTAATTAAAAATCTAAATCTTATTCTATTTTTTGAGTTCATCTAAGAACGAATAAATATTTTAATTATTATTATTATTATTATTATTATTATTATTA
>NW_019667620.1:0-232 GCF_002806865.2 Cucurbita pepo subsp. pepo
ATATTTAAAGCAAGATATATCAGTAGGAGGTAAACCTTTTCGACTTTTGATGGACAATTAATCAACAAAATGAGCCTACATGACTATCTCTAATAATCAACAAAAGAGGAAGAACATAGCCTAAATCCTTAACCTTTCAGATCATCCTGAATTCAATCACAATAAACACTCAGAACTAAAGCAAGATCATGAAAGATCAATAAGCTAAACGAATGAAAAAATTGCAGTAAGG
>NW_019667621.1:0-232 GCF_002806865.2 Cucurbita pepo subsp. pepo
ATTCTCTTTAGATGGGGGTCTGCTGTGGAAAAATCGCCTATGTGTTCCCCGTGACAAGAAAATTCTGATGGATATTATGACAGAAGCTCACGATACTTCTTACACGTTCCGCCCTGGAAGTACAAAAATGTATCAGGATCTAAAGGGATGTTATTGGTGGCCAGGTATGAAAAAGGAGATAGCAGATTTTGTAAGCCGATGCTTGACCTGTCAGCAGGTGAAGGCCCCGAGA
>NW_019667622.1:0-232 GCF_002806865.2 Cucurbita pepo subsp. pepo
CTCAATTTGTCTTGTTCTTTGGCCACTTTCTCCTGGTCTTCGACCACAGGTTCAGTGTCTCCTTCAGTAGTTTTTTCATTACTGTTCTTCTTCTTCTTCTTCGTATTCTCAAAGAACTTGTGTATTCTAACCTATTTCGTAGAAAAGAAAATTGTCCAAACAAATATTTCAATTAATTCAACACCGTTTTATTAAAAATGTCAATCAGAGTTCAGATGTTCATTGCCAAACA
>NW_019667623.1:0-232 GCF_002806865.2 Cucurbita pepo subsp. pepo
TTAGTGTTGTCACATCTCCTCCTGCAATTTTTTGTGGTGACAACATTTGTCTTGATATCTTACTCTAATACCAGATGGTTTTCACCTTCAATTGATACACACCAAAACAAGTAATCGAAGCAAAAAGAACGACTTGAAGGGAGAGTTACTTTATAGACTAAAAAACCTAAGATATTGTACTTTTCAATTTTATTTGTTGTTGTGAATATTTATAGGGGAGAAAGCACTCACC
>NW_019667624.1:0-232 GCF_002806865.2 Cucurbita pepo subsp. pepo
GAAGAGATCCTGAGTAAGATAATATAGTGCTTGTGAAGCTTGCATTATCCATTAAGCCACACATGGCACGAATGAGGAAATTTCCAAAAGAAAATTCCCAAAATAAGATCCTTGTTAGACTAACAGGAAGGAGAGGCTTCTCTTTCTTTCTTTTGTCTATTCTATTCTTCTTTTTCCAACCAGTGATGATGGCACATGGATGACATAGCAGTAGCCTTTGCCTTCTTATAAA
>NW_019667625.1:0-232 GCF_002806865.2 Cucurbita pepo subsp. pepo
AAGAAGAAGAACTGAAGATATCTGAATTGGATACTCGCCGAAGGCTCCGATCAAAGACGGCGATCGGATCTTAGATCGGACCACCGCGAACGGCGGAGGGAAGTGTTCTCTTTTTCTCTCTGGCAAAGCCCGGGAAACTAGAGGAGAAACATTTCCGTGAAAAATGGAAGGGTTGGAAGCACAGAATAATGAGCTTATGGGCTTTTTAATAACCAATATTACCCTTTTATTT
>NW_019667626.1:0-232 GCF_002806865.2 Cucurbita pepo subsp. pepo
TGACATTTTGGTCATAGTCAAAAGTCCAAGTCTTATGTTCATTGAAGTATGATTAAGTTGTTGTTTGATTAGTAGTTTCAAATTAATAATTTTTTATTCGTTGATGAGCTGTTTCTTAACAGATACAAAACGTTAGAAATTTGAATCCAAATTTGTCCCACCCAATAACACAATTATATATACTAAAGAAAAAAAAAAAAGAAAAAAAAAAAGCAATAAATGAAAAGGGTGT
>NW_019667627.1:0-232 GCF_002806865.2 Cucurbita pepo subsp. pepo
AAAAAAAAGAACCCAGAAGAGGAAAACTTCATGTCAGCATAAATACGACGAAGAATCCTTCAAAAGAGAAATGAATCATTGTTTCATACGAAAAGTTGAAAACATGTCCAAAACTTTGGCAGTTTCTTCAACGTTTTCAAACATTACTATTCCTATGTTAAATCAAAACCCAATTTTACAGCCATTGTTTCAGCAAATTCAAACAATCGAATACACAATCAGTAAAAAAAAA
>NW_019667628.1:0-232 GCF_002806865.2 Cucurbita pepo subsp. pepo
AGTTCTTGATTTGTTTTTTCTTTATGGTTTATCCAGCTGATCTCATCAAGTTTATGAGTTTGATTGAGTTGCAATGTTGGTCAGGGTTCAATTGGAGCTATTTAAAGTGGCCTGTCGTGTTTCAAAAGTTTCTTGAGTTGATATTTTCTCTCAATTGCAGGTATTGGGGATAAATGCTCAAATAAGGGCATGAGGAAGTTTACAAAGTACTTGAGTGATAATTCTGGTGCTG
>NW_019667629.1:0-232 GCF_002806865.2 Cucurbita pepo subsp. pepo
AATATATTAAATATGCAAATATATTATTTGGCAAATATTCTTTAGGAGTCCCTATAAATAGGACCTCCGGATTGAGCCAAAGAGATACGATTTCTCTCACCCTCTGGAGATGGAGAATGAAATTAAATCTCCAAAGAATTCTCGAAACTCTTTCTTCTTCTCCGATTCCTTTGGGATTTTCCTTCAAGAGACTCCTACAAGCCTTGGTCTTGTGTTCGAGTCATAGCAAGGA
>NW_019667630.1:0-232 GCF_002806865.2 Cucurbita pepo subsp. pepo
TTGTGAGATCCCACGTCAGTTGGAGAGGAGACTGAAACATTCTTTATAAGGGTGTGAAAACTTTTCCCTAGCAATATCTGCTAGCGATGGGCAGGGGTTGTTACAAATGGTATCAGACCTAGACATTGAGCGATGTGCCAGTGAGGAGGTTGGGCCCCGAAGGACGTTGGACCCTAAAGGGGGTGGATTGAGAGTCCCACATCGATTGGAGAAGGGAACGAATGCCAGCGAG
>NW_019667631.1:0-232 GCF_002806865.2 Cucurbita pepo subsp. pepo
AAAAATAAAAAAATAAAAAAATAAAAAATAAAAAATAAAAATAATCATCTATTATTATTTTTTTAAAAAAAAACATTAGGGCAACTTCCTATGATCTCTTGTTTCTCACTCTTTAGCTCCATGGTTGGGCAATTTCTTCTTGTAGGCCCCTTTTTGTAGTTTCATTTCTCTTAAAGAAAGCAGGTCTCTTATTGAAGAAGATAAAAATAAAAATAAAAATGTGAACGAGAAA
>NW_019667632.1:0-232 GCF_002806865.2 Cucurbita pepo subsp. pepo
AAATTCAAACTTCTACTCGAATTAAAGTAAATAAATTCATAATTTAATATAAATATCTTTTATAATTATTGCAACTAATTATCATGAGTGAATTGATTATAGCTTTAAAAAGTAGTTAAACAATAATTAACAATTAATCAACCAATCAATAAATACAAATCACATTTATATTAAATATAGAAATTTGAAAATAAATAAAACCCAAAATTAAAAATTAAAAAAAAACTTAGCA
>NW_019667633.1:0-232 GCF_002806865.2 Cucurbita pepo subsp. pepo
ACGTGAAGCTCGACAGTACCCTACTTTCACTAAAGTTCAAGCGCTGTGCCTCTGAGCATGGCATGTACACACATGGCCACGACGAGCAGCGGCTGATCGTCACCACGAGCCTAGAACGCGAAGCTCGATAGTACCCTACTTTCGCTAAAGTTCAAGCGATGTGCCTCTGAGTATGGTATGTACACGCACGACCACGGCGAGCTGCGGCTGATCATGGGAGTGTACATCGATG
>NW_019667634.1:0-232 GCF_002806865.2 Cucurbita pepo subsp. pepo
ACCATAACCTATTCAATTCCAATTTTAAATTTAATTTTGAACTACAAACTTAAAATTTCTAAAATGATGTTTTTGTTTTTTTTTGTTGAAACAGCTCCAAGATGAGAGGACCCCAACTTTAAGCCACAAAAAGCCTCTCAACTTTAAGCCACAAAAAGAGTGAAAGAGTTAATTCCCATTGTTCTGTTCTTTAACCCATATATATATATATATATATATATATATATATATA
>NW_019667635.1:0-232 GCF_002806865.2 Cucurbita pepo subsp. pepo
AAGCAGAATACAGACACCTATCATGATACAATAATTTATATCTAAAGAAAAAAACATTTTAATCTCAAGCAATTTAAACTACGACAGTTCCAATTAAAGCAGCAGAAACAACAACAATGAACTTCGAAACTTTGAACAAAACTAATCGAACTGAACTTAACTTAACTAACGATATCAATAAAACAGGAAACCATTTCCACTTAGTTTCCTTCCACAACTGAATACCAAAACA
>NW_019667636.1:0-232 GCF_002806865.2 Cucurbita pepo subsp. pepo
CAACAAATGAAGGCATTCTCTTGATGGCCTAAAATGAAGAGTTGAAAGCAAAAGAACACGGCGGCACGAAAGACGATGGTGGTAGTCGTGAGGCAATGAAAGCTATTGAAAATGAGGTGATACACAGTGGATATGGCAAAATCGCGGTATCGGAGATGAGAAAATCGAAGAAGGATGAACAACCAGATAATAGAGAGCTTGAGCTCAAATAGAGAGAGCTCCAATGGCGGGA
>NW_019667637.1:0-232 GCF_002806865.2 Cucurbita pepo subsp. pepo
AAAATGGGTCTATTGAGGAGAGGTTTTCACAATCTTATAAATAATGCTTCATTCCCATCTCCAACCGGATTTTACAATCCACTCCCTTAGAGCCCTAACTTCCTCGCTGACACATTACTTGGTGCTGGGCTCTTATAACATTTGTAATAGCCCAAGCCCACCGTTAATAGATATTATCCGTTTTAGCCAACTACGTATTGTCGTCAGGTTCATAGTTTTAAAACGTGTCTAC
>NW_019667638.1:0-232 GCF_002806865.2 Cucurbita pepo subsp. pepo
GTAAGTTGATCATTGCCTTCAATGCTCTGTATGTCTGTTAGGTTATGAGATATGTGTTGATCAAATAGTACAGGAGCACTTGTATTCCATCTGATAAAAATTCAACTTATGTTCTGTTGTGCTCGAAAATTTGGAAGTATGAAAGCTTAGATTTATAAAGTTCGTTTTAAATCATGTCGTCGATATTCACCTGTCTCAAAAGATCACATTTCAGTAAAACATTTGATTTCGG
>NW_019667639.1:0-232 GCF_002806865.2 Cucurbita pepo subsp. pepo
CTTTGCAAGTAAAAACTTACTATTCCATCTAAATCTATTTATCAAAAACTCTCATTAATGACAAGATATCTAAGGCTATCGTGAAAAAGGGGTCATTGCTACCTGAAGATCCATCATGGCCATGTATTTCTGCAGAGGAACTTGATACTGCCGTATCCTGTACAACAACTTTTTCACCTGACATTTGAGAGCCAAATAATTACTAATATTTGTATACCAAAAAGCTCGGCGA
>NW_019667640.1:0-232 GCF_002806865.2 Cucurbita pepo subsp. pepo
TTATATTTATAGAATGTTTTGTTTCAACTAATTAATTAAATTGAAACTATTTTAGTGAAAACATTTATTTATTTATTTATACATACATATATAAACCAACACATATTTAACTAATTTGGTGAAAAGTAATTTATAAATTTCGAAAAAAAATTAGATTTTAGTCTCTATAATTTTTAATATTATAATTAAATTATTATAATTAACCATTATGGTTTGACATATAGATGTGAAA
>NW_019667641.1:0-232 GCF_002806865.2 Cucurbita pepo subsp. pepo
TTTTTTTTTTCTTAAAAAGAGAGTTGATATTTAATCTCCCATATTAATCATATAACACATTTAATTTCCTAATTACTGTATAGGTATCTGCACTTTTTCAAACTAATTTTCTTTGACAAAAATTTCTTCCTCTCTTTCCCACACATATTTTCTCCCCCTAATAATTATAATAATTATAACATATTTCAATCTCACAAATAATTCAACCAATGGTATATTTTTAAAATCATTA
>NW_019667642.1:0-232 GCF_002806865.2 Cucurbita pepo subsp. pepo
TTTTCAAACATCATAAAGATGAGCATCTTCTGAATTATGGCTCAGTTCTGTTATATTCGTCCATCAAAGAATATTACAATCAAAGCCACGATCAAGGATGGATCTACAGTGCCAGGAAAAATGGTTAGTCGAAATCTTCCTCTTCTGACGCAAATTTGGTGAAGCTTGTGCATCAGGCTTGTCTGCATCAAAAAAGCAATAATCACCACAACTCTTTAGTTACCAATGCAAA
>NW_019667644.1:0-232 GCF_002806865.2 Cucurbita pepo subsp. pepo
ACCAACTGAGTTATTCCAGCCAATCATTTGTTACAATCCAAGATCACCATTAGTTGATATTGTCTACTTTCATTCGTTACGTCTCATTATCTCCCTCACGGTTTTAAACTGTATCTACTAGGGAGAGGTTTTCAGACCCTTATAAGAAGTGTTTCTTCATCTCTCTAATCAATGTGGGATCCCACTATCGGCCCCTTCTGATGGTCAAGTGTCCTCACTGGCACATCGTCTA
>NW_019667647.1:0-232 GCF_002806865.2 Cucurbita pepo subsp. pepo
GACTCTCTTAGATTCATTTTCGGCCCCAGTTAAGGTAATCAAGGCCATTTTAGAGCTGTATTTCACATATTGAATTATTATCAATTTAATTGTGAAATACTAACGGAAGGTGGCTAACGGTGTGATAGGAAACAAACTCTGGCAACGTAGGAAGCAACTCTCAAGGAATGAGAGCTGGCGTTTAGCTAATCAGGGAGTACTTCGACCAAGGCCAACCAAGTAAGTGGCCTTA
>NW_019667648.1:0-232 GCF_002806865.2 Cucurbita pepo subsp. pepo
GGATATTGTAATGACCTGGTGTGACAAGTGCCTCCTGTAATACAAGGCCAGTTTGAAGGGGGAAAAAATTCTTGACATTCTGCTTTCTAAATGCCCCTTTTTTTCTACATCTCTATTTCATGTATAGAATATGAAATTCCTTTCTTGGGGTGAAGTACTGGAAGATAAGATCCTAACATTCAGATTCCTCAAGATATGGAGAAGGGTATAATTTCATTCCAAAATGCACGAC
>NW_019667649.1:0-232 GCF_002806865.2 Cucurbita pepo subsp. pepo
TCATATTCAATTCCTATTCTTTCTTCTCTCAGTCATTCTCCCGAACCTTTATTACCAGAGAAGTTATTGGATTAAGGAGAGTGACGGAACCTGNGTCATTCTCCCGAACCTTTATTACCAGAGAAGTTATTGGATTAAGGAGAGTGACGAAACCTGACTCCTCTGCCTATTTCTTCTTTCATTTCCCTCGAGTGGAACTATTCAAAGATTGGGTAAAGCTCCTTAACTTAAC
>NW_019667650.1:0-232 GCF_002806865.2 Cucurbita pepo subsp. pepo
TGATCCGTGGGTGTTCGTTCTAGATCATATCAAATTGGAGGAGATCTGACGGTTGAGATTGGAGTTCGAAAGACTTTTCCCGGATGGTCATGGTAGATGCTCTGATTCGAATTAGAGTGGTATTTCTGTAATTATTTAGTCTTCCAGGGGTATTTTGGTAATTTGTCACTTTCTGAATATTTTNATTCTCCAAAAATCCATAATTTTTCTACAAATTTCTCATCGCTCTTTT
>NW_019667651.1:0-232 GCF_002806865.2 Cucurbita pepo subsp. pepo
TATATTGTATGATTGATGTCTCTTGGTTCATATCACTCGGTATCACTATATTATATCGATTTCAAGATTTTCGACCCTTTCGAAGCCGTTTCTGCCCTTAGTTTTACCATACAAGGTCAGTATGGTTCCTAAACGTTAAAGACAAATTAGGTCGGGGGTTTATTTTGGTAAATAGCATNGTTTATTTTGGTAAATAGCATGAGGTTTAGGTAGGGTATGTTATGAAAGGTTC
>NW_019667652.1:0-232 GCF_002806865.2 Cucurbita pepo subsp. pepo
ATCCTTGGACTGAATTTAGAAATTCATCGAACAATTGAAGCAATAGATCCTACCACTTATAAAATTGCTTTCAGGGCAGCTAAGACTATGTGGAAAAGCCTAGAGATATGATGGTGTTAATATAACACATGCGGAAGCAATTTGGAATCTTAGACACTATTAGAACATCAATTATAGTAAATAACTAGNTATGGTGTTAATATAACACATGCGGAAGCAATTTGGAATCTTA
>NW_019667653.1:0-232 GCF_002806865.2 Cucurbita pepo subsp. pepo
GCCTTGAGATATTCGATCAACAAAGTAATCCGAATCTTACTGTTCTTGTAGTTGAATTCCTTATCTTATCATTTGGCATCAGAGCTTCAAGCTCAAGATCGGATATATGTTTCCTTTGCGTTTCTACTCAATTTGATTTTTATTTATTTTCATCTTTTTAGTTTTTAATCAACCCAGAGGTCAAATTCNGTCAAATTCAATCTTTGCTCTATTTAAAATTTTGAGAGGTGAG
>NW_019667654.1:0-231 GCF_002806865.2 Cucurbita pepo subsp. pepo
CTCCTCATCGATCTAAAACTAAAACATCTCTAATGCATAAACTAAAAATGATCAAATATGCCATTCAAGATAAAAATTTATTTGAAATTAGTTTATTAGAAACAAAAAAAAAAAATTCTATACTATAGAAACATTAAAAAAAATAAGACTAAAAATCGGATTTTTACAACCGTTATGTTTTATAATAGGAGAAGATCATATAAATCATTTAAATATCTGGAAGAATTGGAA
>NW_019667655.1:0-231 GCF_002806865.2 Cucurbita pepo subsp. pepo
AATTTGACATTTCTTTTATACCATAATGTTATTTGACATATTTTAGCATATCATATAGAGACAGATATCATAACATCAAACGTACCAACATATCAACATATGACACATGTAGGACCATTGGGAACGTATCATTGTATATAAAGCAATTTTTCCAACCAAACTGAAAGTAGAGCCACTTACTTGGTTGGCTTTAGCCGAAGTTCTATCTTATTTATGAAATTGGCTTGACTT
>NW_019667656.1:0-231 GCF_002806865.2 Cucurbita pepo subsp. pepo
GCAAACAGAAAGCAATCGGGCCAAATTGGCCGTTCCACGCGTGCTCACGCGCCAGCAGCACGCTGGGTGTGCGTGGCCACCCGCACGGGAAGGCGCCAATCGCAGGCTGCACGCGCGCCCACCTCCGCGTAGTCGCGGGTCAGCCGGTCCGGTCGGCTCGGCTCGCGTCGCGGTTCGGCCCGGCTTGCAGGCGACACGTGTCGACACCTCGCTGGAGCTGCGTTGCTCCAG
>NW_019667658.1:0-231 GCF_002806865.2 Cucurbita pepo subsp. pepo
ATGTGTTTTGTGATTATCTCATACCGGATTATCTTTTTTTTTCTTTTTCTATTTCATACATCATTGTAATGGTTTCTCTTTCCTATAAAAAAACAGAGGAGGTTTGTGGAAAGTTTGGTGTGAACAGCCCATTGGTTTCAAAGGAGAAAAAAGTTATCGAGTGTGAGAATGTGACTTTAATTTCGGGTCTCGTGCTTGAGAAAGGAATTATTTCTGCCTCAGAATTTTTTT
>NW_019667659.1:0-231 GCF_002806865.2 Cucurbita pepo subsp. pepo
AAAAAAAAAAGAAGAAGTCGGCCGGCGAGCGGCGGAGGACAGTGCGACAGGCATTGGACACGCGTCGACCGTCGGCTGGAGCAATGCAGGTCTAGTGAGACGACGACACGTGTCGCCTGCAAAGCTCAAGCTGAACCGAAAACCCGTGCCGAGCCGAGCCTAGCCCAGCCGAGCCGAACTGGACCGGCCGACTTGCGACTGTGCAGAAGCTGCCGTGCATGGTCGGCGCAC
>NW_019667661.1:0-231 GCF_002806865.2 Cucurbita pepo subsp. pepo
AACATTACATTATACTTTCTAAATAAGTTTAAATATTTAGATTAAAATATTCAAATTTAATTAACGAGAGGACTAATTTTAAATTTTATTAAAAGTAAAATGATTAAATGAAAATCGTAATTTAATAAAAAGTTTATATTTAATATTATAATGAGAGTGAGAGGGCTACGAAAGGAAATAAATAATGCATTTAATTTGTACATGATACAAAAAGGAATATTCAGCTTTTAC
>NW_019667662.1:0-231 GCF_002806865.2 Cucurbita pepo subsp. pepo
TGTTAAAGAGAAAAATCTTCAGATTTAAATTTTTGTTTTTTCTTTTTATTGTTTTTTACCAAATGTTATATGATTGGTTGGTTATTTTGTGAGATCGGTAGAGGCCTAAGCGTGCTGGAACACTCATAGATATAAATAACATGCTTTCTTGTGTGGTAATTAAGATTAATTTGTGATGAATTGGGTGTTCATAATTTTACTTCTTATTGCAGAAAGAGAAGGAAAAGCTTC
>NW_019667663.1:0-231 GCF_002806865.2 Cucurbita pepo subsp. pepo
AAAATCGTTACCAAACAAAGTTTATTTATTGATTCTTTATAGAATTTAATATGAATTTCCAACATTGATCCAATGTAATTGGTATAGGTTCATTGTTAACCACGACAGCTCGATGAAACCAATACCAATTTGCATGTCATCGCTCTCATTATTGGCATATCAAAGCGTTAATAAGAGGGTGTGGTTAGATAAGGCTAAACATTTTGACAAGTGGAACCTAATACTCATTAT
>NW_019667664.1:0-231 GCF_002806865.2 Cucurbita pepo subsp. pepo
AAAAGAAGAAAGAAGAACAGCGGAAGATGAAGAGCAAACAAAGATTCAGGCGAAGGCCTCCTGAATCAATCCAACTAAAATTCTCTTCTCCAGATCTTCCACAACTTCATCTGCTTCCTTCATCGATTCTCGGATCGGCCATCGCCAGCTTAAACCAAAAACTCCATTTGTTGCTTGATTAATTTTTCTGTAATTTCTCAAAGATTCCATGCCGTCATAGGCATTCGGCGG
>NW_019667665.1:0-231 GCF_002806865.2 Cucurbita pepo subsp. pepo
CAGCCTCATGAAAACCTTATATTCCCTGAGGAGGTTCTACCTCGTGGAAACGCTCTTTAATGGACCTTTAGCTTTAGCTGGTCGTGACCAAGAAACCACTAGTTACGCTTGGTGGGTCGGGAATGCTCGACTTATCAATTTATCCAGTAAACTACTGGGGGCTCATGTAGCCCATGCCGGATTATAATCATATTCTGGGCCGGAGCAATGAACCTATTCGAAGTGGCTCAT
>NW_019667666.1:0-231 GCF_002806865.2 Cucurbita pepo subsp. pepo
TTTGTGATTCTGCTTTCTCTTTGGTCTTGTACAATCTGTCCGAAAGTGATCTTTTTCTCCACAATTCAAACACGTTATGTTTGGTCTATTTGGAGATTTTTCTCGGCTCTTTAATATTGATCGCCCTTTGTTTGGACCTTTCGCTTTACTTCTTCCCCGTTGGTCAACACTGAGAGCACTACTAGTTGATTTTCTAATTTCTCGTTTGCGAATACTTTCGCTGAGAACTAC
>NW_019667667.1:0-231 GCF_002806865.2 Cucurbita pepo subsp. pepo
AATATACTATTTTAAAAATATATTATTGCAATAAAGCCTTTAAAAAAAATAAGTAACCAATATATAGATTTGGACAAATTAATTAAAATACTTTTAAACTTTCCATTTTTATCTAAGACGCATAAATTTTTACAAAATCTAAAAAATACCAAACCTTAAAAAAATATTTAAAAGTAATCCGTCCCTAGTTTTGGATGGAAAACGTTAATATTTTATTTTTAAAAAAAAAAA
>NW_019667669.1:0-231 GCF_002806865.2 Cucurbita pepo subsp. pepo
GCATTAGATTTTGCAGAGTTGGCCATGTCATGCATGACTGATAATACTTGAGAGAAAAGTACAAAAGGGTTCGAACACTGTATTGTCAACTATATTCGTATCAGAAGAAGCTAACTGAAACCTGCATATCACTTTGAAAAACGGTTGTAACCCGCACATAGCAGTAAGAAAAAATGTTCTGCTTAAACGCTATTCATATGTTTAAATTGGTAGGTAGAAATCTAACGGCTT
>NW_019667670.1:0-231 GCF_002806865.2 Cucurbita pepo subsp. pepo
CTAGATTGAGATTAGGAAGCTACCTGTTAGTGACAGAATCTAGATAGCTCGCCTTGCCATCAAAACATCTTGATGTCCGTACTTTTCTTTCTCATTTTCATTATTAACAAAAAGAACCCTATAATTTGTCATCACATCACTCTGACTTCTTGGACGGTTACTGTTTAGATTAGGGATTCCACCAAATTCAGCATTGATCACAGAGTGAGCTCAGATGCATTGGTACTTGTT
>NW_019667671.1:0-231 GCF_002806865.2 Cucurbita pepo subsp. pepo
AACAGGTAGATGATGGCCACTGGGCCCCACCGAGTATCTAAAAGCCACCGAATTTCAGAATAAAAAAGAAAAAACAAATACATTTAAGAAAGAGATAGATTGTGTCGCCTTGTGGCAGCGAACTTGGCGCCGTCAATCGGGGACTTAACGACCGTCAATTTCCAAAAAGCCATTTCGGCTCACTCGCCCCCGCGTGACTAACGGTCGTTGGGAAAGCAGTTACTGGTTTGT
>NW_019667672.1:0-231 GCF_002806865.2 Cucurbita pepo subsp. pepo
TAATCATTACCAAATGAGCTCTAATTTCTCATTTTCCGTTTTCAATATCTGGTTGACAAGAAAAAGTTAAAAAAGACAATATCTACTTACAAGAGAAAACTTAAAGAACAAATCTACCATTAGTGGAGAAAGAAGAGCCCATACAAATTCTCATTTACTATTTCGATCCTAAAATAACCATTAACAAATAAGCTCTTAATTTCTTATTTTCAGTTTTCTAGCCGTTGACAA
>NW_019667673.1:0-231 GCF_002806865.2 Cucurbita pepo subsp. pepo
ACAATTAACCATCTGAACCAAAAGCGTAACAGTCAGTTAACCTAAAATCCATACTTGTTGACTGGAAAAAGTGGCCTCTGCAGCACGTAAACCAGTTGGAACGCTAAAATTTCCGACCAATATCACAACGTCAGTGACATTAACCCCTGGGAAAGATACAACACGACGCAGCTCAAGACGGTCCATTACAAAGCTACCAGCAGGTCTTACATAGACCTACAGGAAGAAACA
>NW_019667674.1:0-231 GCF_002806865.2 Cucurbita pepo subsp. pepo
GGTTTAACGGACTCCACAACCAATAACCATTAGGTTAGCATTTCAATATATTGTGAGTAATAAATAAAGGTTAAAAACAAAATCCAAAAATCAAATCTAACTTCAATTATATGCACAACAATAATTCCAATGATCCAGTCCAAAGTTATTCCTCGATTTGTGCGTTGTTTTTCTTTCTTTAATCCACATGTCCAAGTATAACTAAGTGTTAGAAAAACAAAGTTACCGAAG
>NW_019667675.1:0-231 GCF_002806865.2 Cucurbita pepo subsp. pepo
AACATCTCCCGATTGGGTCTCAACTATTGGTAAAGCAGTCAGCAGAACTTGATTTAGCGGCTCTTTACAAAAGGCGTGAATCCAAATAAACATCTCCCGAATAAGCTTCGCGGCCGGGCAGTTTTCGTAAAAGAAGAAACATTTGTCGATAAGCTTGTGCTTGTTTGGAGGGATATCATAAATGATTAAATTGTGTTGTTTTCGGTACATCAGCAACCTAAGGATCCTATT
>NW_019667676.1:0-231 GCF_002806865.2 Cucurbita pepo subsp. pepo
GATCTCAAACCCTAATTTTACCATAGCGAAAGATCTAAAACACTAATTTTTCCATAGTTAAATTTCTCAAATCTTAATTTTACTATAGAGAAATATCTCAAACCCTAATTTAAACATAAGGGAAGATCTCGAACCCAAATTTTACCATAGGGAAAGATCTCAAATCCTAATTTTACCATAGGGAAAGATGTGAAACCCTAATTTTTTCAAAGGGGAAAGATCTGAAACCCT
>NW_019667677.1:0-231 GCF_002806865.2 Cucurbita pepo subsp. pepo
AAAAAACAGATGCGTTCCCCGCCTGTCCTCCCAAGGTATAAACATTTAAGATTGTTGACCTTGAATTCATTCAACTCAGCCATTATTCTTTTCCAATATCCAATCATTACATGAGATTCATACTTGATTGGACTAATACGAGGCACACGTGTGAAATCTCTTGACCACTGGACTTTGCTTTTGGAAACTGTTTCTAGGAATAATATCTGAGAATTTTGCTTTATTCTTCTG
>NW_019667678.1:0-231 GCF_002806865.2 Cucurbita pepo subsp. pepo
TCCTTGCCGAACACCATAGATTTCTTTTTGGAATTGATTCATCCTTCCCGAACACAATAAATTTCTTTTTAGAAGCGAATCATGGAAGTTAAAAAACCCTTTGACCCATAGCTTTGGTTAGTTTCATTTAATAATATTTAAAAAATTAAAAAAATATTTTTAAATTTTAGAAAGTGCTATAAATGATTTAGAAATTTTTTTTAAAAAAAGGAAGGAAATGAAAAAAAAAAA
>NW_019667679.1:0-231 GCF_002806865.2 Cucurbita pepo subsp. pepo
TAGTATTAGAGTGGATTTTATTTCTATAGCATACGCCTTAGTCTGTGCGCGGGTTTGCGTGGTGGGTTCTCGAATAACCACACCTCTAAGTGGTCCCCTTAGATTTTTCGCGTTCGTTCCAATACAGAATTGCGCCGTGTGACCTGCACGTTCGCACTTGTAACATACCCTGGAGCCTGCCATACATCTGCTCCAATGTTGTTTCCCACATTCGCGACACATGGGTTTTTC
>NW_019667680.1:0-231 GCF_002806865.2 Cucurbita pepo subsp. pepo
AAGCAGAGGCTGATCTAGAGCTATCATCAAAATTCTCCCTAAAAGTTTCCTATTCATCCCTCCTCTACCCCCATGTAAAATTTAGTTTGTAAAATTTTTTGCCCCTTCCAAGTTTCTAGCTCTGGTCCAACTAATAAAGAAAACATGAACAAATGTCAAAAAAAGTTCACAACATTGCGATGAGACCTTCGAGAAATTAAAGCCGTACAATCAATGCTGCCAAAGGAATAA
>NW_019667681.1:0-231 GCF_002806865.2 Cucurbita pepo subsp. pepo
TTTAAGGAAGAATAATTTCATTGATGAATGAAATAGAAAGAAGTAAACACCACTCCCATCACTAAAAGGTGTATTATGTAAAAGATCTCCGATTAGTAATTAAAGATGAAGTACTATAAATCAGAAAATGAGTGTTTACATTTAAACCAATAAAGAGAACAAAAAACAATTAATTCCATAAGACTATCAAAATTGGATGTGCTAAATCTCTGAAAATTAAGCCATTTCTCT
>NW_019667682.1:0-231 GCF_002806865.2 Cucurbita pepo subsp. pepo
GTTGGCAGCCAAAATTTGGGTTAGAAGATATGCTGGTTGATAGTTGGAACTGGCAAAAGCAAAACCCAAATGGTTTCATGCCGGACTGATACAACATTTTAAAGTCTGAATAAGTCATGTATTGATTATGCAAACAATCATGTATTTATTCCCTTATTTTAAAAAACATCGCTATGATGTTTTTTAAAAATGAACTTAGATGAAGAATATTTATGAGATATCAAAGTATTA
>NW_019667683.1:0-231 GCF_002806865.2 Cucurbita pepo subsp. pepo
AGATTTAATCATCGAAATCGATGCATTTATGAATCAAAACTTGTTGAATGATCTGCCAAACACCACCAATATCTTGTTTCTTTCAAAGCAGTGTCAAAAGGCTGGCTTCTAACATCTAGCCAAGGTTAATTTCATCCTAATCCTGCCATGGATCATCCTCTGCCCTCACTTCCGAGGGTTCGATCACTTGCACTTCCGGTGCCTCGGCACTTTCGGATTCAGCAGCAGCAG
>NW_019667684.1:0-231 GCF_002806865.2 Cucurbita pepo subsp. pepo
AAAAAAAAACAGAAATTAGGGTCATGATTGACACGTATGGAAAATTATGAATAAAGTACTATTTATGGAAACTTCGTGCTCCACTTCGCCTTGCAAATGTCAGACTTCGAAAACTCCGAATGGTTCTTCCTAACTCGAGTCAACTTGTAACACATAATTTTGTAGATAAATAAATGCTTGCTAAATCTTGTTAGTCTTTGATCATGTAATAGATCCATTTAGAATATTTGA
>NW_019667686.1:0-231 GCF_002806865.2 Cucurbita pepo subsp. pepo
ATATTCTATTTTTTTCCCTTTTGTAACCTTCCCCTTTTATAGGGTTGAAAAGGAGCCAGTCGTCCACCTAGGAATTTTCTAATTTGGTAGTCAATGACCCACATACCTTGCTAATTTGGATTATAATTTTCATGTCATCCCTTCAGCATTATGGTAAGCAATTTGTAGTCATCGCCAACATTATTGTTTGCATATTTGCTATAACATCATGGTTTAGTATAAATGTTCTCA
>NW_019667687.1:0-231 GCF_002806865.2 Cucurbita pepo subsp. pepo
AATAATTAAAATGAAAACTTATGATATATGTTTAAACAATAATGAGACTTGTGTTTTGTGTTGGAATATTAGAGACTCGATGTTAAAAGCTGGACCAAATGCAAACTTCAAGTGCAAACTATATAATCAAAATTAAAATGAAGCTGAGATGATACTCAAAGTATCAACTACCAGTTTAATCGTTACCTTGTTTCATTATGGTTAGTTTGATTTAATATAAAAAGCAAAAGA
>NW_019667688.1:0-231 GCF_002806865.2 Cucurbita pepo subsp. pepo
AAAAAAGAAATATGTATATATAGTCTGAGTCATGTAACCAAGAAGATTAGGATCATAATTTGCTAACAAGAGAGGAAATAGAAGCAAGATCGCAAAGAAAAGCAGAGGCTTTAGTCAAAAGGGAGGAATGGCTTACGCATATTCCCATCAGGTATTATAAAACATATCAACCATATTGCTTCCACGATAATTATGAGGTATGGAAGCTGCTTTGAATAATACAGTTCTAAA
>NW_019667689.1:0-231 GCF_002806865.2 Cucurbita pepo subsp. pepo
GTTCTTTCATCTCAACTATCAATTCGTGCAATGGAAAGATCCGGTGTGTTTGGGTGGCAGCTGAATTAGTGTTGTATGATCCAAAGATCGAGAAGATGGAGAATTTGATGGATGATACAATTGTGAGAGATATTTCAGTTTACAACATAGACTGCTTTAATTTTAATGCTCTTCTCCATATTTTATCGTGTAAATTTTTAGTATAATTTGTATTGAAATTGGGATTGAAAA
>NW_019667691.1:0-231 GCF_002806865.2 Cucurbita pepo subsp. pepo
TTTAAAAAAAAAAAACGTCTCTAACTTTTCTATTTGTGTTAGTGAAGCATAAGTCGAGTATTTTTAAATGCCGACCTACCCGAATCTTAAAAGTAGCGGAAAAACACAACGTGACTAACATAAGATTAGAGCTAGAGCTAGAGCCAAAGCAGAGCATCGTGTGAATAGCATCACCCGAAACGTGTGTTGGTGTGTCGGGGCTGAAAAGACTTAACATTGTATATATTATTC
>NW_019667692.1:0-231 GCF_002806865.2 Cucurbita pepo subsp. pepo
AAAAAAAAAAAAGGAAAAATTGATTCTTGATCCAAGAACTTATGTCCCAATTTGATTTTCAAGGCTTCGAATCACGAATCGTGACATGGACCGACACTAAAACTTTAATAAACTTTAAAACAAACAACATTATATTTAAAAGAATATTAAAAAAATATATACAAATTAAGTGTTGTTCAAAAATATATACAAATTAAGTGTTGTTCAAAGTTCATTACAAAACAGAGATGA
>NW_019667693.1:0-231 GCF_002806865.2 Cucurbita pepo subsp. pepo
CCTTACAATTTACATGAGCTCTGTCATCCTAGCTTAATTTAAATATTCAAAGTACAATTCTTAATATACATACAAATAATTAGATGAAAGTGGAAATCCTTATTCATCAATAATGTGATGAAAATGGGTGGGAGAAGTGAAAATGATAAAGCAAAAGATAGAAGACAAACAAACATGATGAGATATGTGAGGACCTGACACATTTCACCTACGATTTTTTTTTTTTTTTTT
>NW_019667694.1:0-231 GCF_002806865.2 Cucurbita pepo subsp. pepo
ATGCACAACATATCGTGATAATAGACTAAATCGGTATGCCATTAGCTAGAAAGTAGGAAATTGGTATACCTGGGCAGTTGGAGCCCAAAGGTAAAGTGATACAGCCTCTTTCGAGTAAACTGCACCTAGAGGACCTTCGTATGAGAACAAGTCATCCAGAACACCAGGTAGCTGCAGGCAAGTAATATTGTTGCATTGACCATAGGCTGTACACCATAAAGAAAGGCATGA
>NW_019667695.1:0-231 GCF_002806865.2 Cucurbita pepo subsp. pepo
TCGTTTAGTCGTTGCACGTACCTTGATTCACGTACCTTGATTGAAAGGGCCATCACACCGCTTCGTTTTAATTAAAGAATCGAAACATCACAAAAACTAGTTTAACTTGTTTTCATTGCATCCATGGAGGGCACCATTCAATAAAAATCTTCATTACACCAATTAGATTTGCATTCAAGTCCCATGATTTTTTCCTATGAATCCAAGAATTGTGTTCAATATATCATAAAA
>NW_019667696.1:0-231 GCF_002806865.2 Cucurbita pepo subsp. pepo
AAAGCTAGAAATTGCAGCAAAATCAGAAGATTCAGAGAGAACAACACAGAGGTAGAAGCTTTATCTTCATGCTAAACTTGCAGAGAACAAACAAACTCAATAATTTACCTCTATATGTGAGAATTTACCTAAGTTTTTATGGCTACATTGATTAGACAATCTAGCTAATCCAGTCAAAGATGAGGAAAAAACAATGTAAAAGAAGAAAAAAGTAGGATGAACATGAGAAAT
>NW_019667697.1:0-231 GCF_002806865.2 Cucurbita pepo subsp. pepo
CTATATTTACGAAGTGGCTCCGGTGTTTCATTAGGAAGGTATGCCTGTATTGAAAACATATTAGTTTTACCGATCATAATTATTATCAATCTGAACCTAACTCAACTGATTAAAATATTATAAATACAGTCGGTCAAACTATTTTAAAAAATTTAAGTGTCATTGTCATCCAAACTAGTTGCTTAAACCATTTTATAATATTTAATCATCAATAGTTGACTAAAAATAAAT
>NW_019667698.1:0-231 GCF_002806865.2 Cucurbita pepo subsp. pepo
AAAATATTCTTTACAAGGGTGTGGAATCTCTCCCTAGAAAACGTGTTTTAAAAACCTTGAGGGGAAGCTTGGAAGGGAAAGCCTAAAGAGACAATATCTGCTAGCGGTGAGCTTGGCCATTACAAATGGTATTAGAGCCAGAAAGTGTGACAACGAGGATGCTGGACTTCAAAGGGGTGGTACTAAACTAGGTACTAAGTAGAAAATAAATTCAAATGAATTTTACCCCTA
>NW_019667699.1:0-231 GCF_002806865.2 Cucurbita pepo subsp. pepo
AGGAAAAATGAACACAAACTACTCTCAATTCCTTTCCTTCCCGTTCCCATTCTATTTTCACTCATGAAACTATGTATTTTCTGAAGGCAAAGTTCCCAAACAGCAAGAACTACCACAGAAGCATTTCAAACCTTCATGCTTTACTCTGATATCACCATAACTAAATGTAAGCTCTTCATCTTTTGATATGCTTCGTGAAGCGTAGAAACAAAGGCGAGGCAACATAACGCC
>NW_019667700.1:0-231 GCF_002806865.2 Cucurbita pepo subsp. pepo
ACAATCAACTGAAGCTTTAAGATTACCCCTTTGGGATAGGATATGACTTTGCAGAATATATTCTTCTTATCAAGAACAATCAAGAACAATCAAGAACAATGAACAAAAAAATTGATATTTATTATTATGAAACATTGAACAAATGCAACAACATATTAGCAGCAACTCAAAAACATTCTACTTTTTCTCTGGAAATGTGTAGGAATCTGATCTAAATAGGGTACTCTGTCC
>NW_019667701.1:0-231 GCF_002806865.2 Cucurbita pepo subsp. pepo
TTATCCCTTCCCTTTATAATCCCCCTTTCCCCAGATTCCCCCTCTCCAACCTCCGACCTCCGCACCCCGCCTCCTCTTCCTTCTGCAACCAAACAACTCCGATTCGTTTCCGGCCATGGGGACGGACAGTCCCGCTAATTTTACTTATATGGGCCGGACCTTTGATGACCTCACCAACGGTCATAGTTCCGGGGCGTTTAGCGACTGTAATAGTGATAGATCCGGGGAGTT
>NW_019667702.1:0-231 GCF_002806865.2 Cucurbita pepo subsp. pepo
CTAATTGAAGGCATTGATTTCACCATGTTGGATGAAAGTGTCCCACATCGGTTAATTTAGGGAACGGTCATGAGTTTATAATTAAAGAATACACTCTCTATTGGTTTGAGGCCTTTTGGGGAAGTCCAATGCAAAGCCATGAGAGCTTAAGATCAAAGTGGACAATATTATACCATTGTGGAGAGTCGTGTAACACACCACATATTCAACTTTAGGATTTAACAAATTGAA
>NW_019667703.1:0-231 GCF_002806865.2 Cucurbita pepo subsp. pepo
TATCATGGTTTATGGCCGAGCATTTATGTGTCTAATAAAAACAAAACAAAACAGCGTTAATCCATAGATCTAACTCCTAAATAAATAAATATATAAAGAATTTTAAAAAGATTAAATGTTCAATATTTTTTAATATATTTAAATATAATTAATTTATTAGATATAAAATTAATTATTTATATAAATTTAAAAAAAAAATGGTTGAATGGATTGAGAATAACTTATTAAACA
>NW_019667704.1:0-231 GCF_002806865.2 Cucurbita pepo subsp. pepo
GTAAGGGAGGGAGGAGGGAAACAGACTAGGGCTTCGTATTTTTGCCGGGAATAATTTGTCGAATAACGGCTTCAAAACCAGAACTGAGATTCAGAACTTGTCCTCATGCGTGCATTCGGGTTCGCCCAATAATCCAACAGTTTCAAGGATGGGTTTTGATTTTTATAATTCTCTTCCAACTTTCTTTTTTATCTATAAACTTCAAAATGGTTTTAAAACAACTCTTTTATC
>NW_019667705.1:0-231 GCF_002806865.2 Cucurbita pepo subsp. pepo
GCAGATTATCTGGGATTGGGAAGGAAAAATAATTGGTCAAAGAGAGGAGAAAAAATTTAAGAATTATCCCCACGTTTACACGTGGGACCCATGTAAAGTGGAGTGGCATATTCAGCAATTATGACCACACATCAAGGTCAAACTTACAATTATAAGCATCTGACAACAAGAAAGGCAGGGGGGAAATAAAGAAAAACAACCCAACATAAATAGAATATAAAAAAAACAAAA
>NW_019667706.1:0-231 GCF_002806865.2 Cucurbita pepo subsp. pepo
TTGAACTAGGTAAGCTGTTAAAGAAGAAGAAAAGACTAATCTGGCTGGCTGGCTTCTTTCTCCTGCCCCTTCGCCTCGTCTTCTTTCTGTTCTCTTTGCTCTACAAAAACTCATACGGTGTGTGTGTCTCTCTCCTACTCCTGAACCTATACAACTCTGGGTCTCCCAGCTTCGCTCAATCACCTGTCGGTCTCACTGCTCCTCTCCTTCTTTGTTGAAAACAGCTCAAAC
>NW_019667707.1:0-231 GCF_002806865.2 Cucurbita pepo subsp. pepo
TGATAATTTGGTTTCGCCGTCGAGTGCCCCATCTGCTCAAACATACAATCCTTCTGCAATTGGTGTTTGGCCTGGTTCCCGTTCAGTCGATGTGAGAAACCCTCATACTGGAATCGATTTGACACGAGGATGATGAAATATTGCAACAGACACATGTTCATTTTGTACATATGTGTTGTTGTAAATGAACCAAACCTTGTGAGGACTACCTTTCATTGTGTCAAAGACTTC
>NW_019667708.1:0-231 GCF_002806865.2 Cucurbita pepo subsp. pepo
AATTATATCTTAGGTTTTCTGGAACTTCTTTTTTAATGAATCCTCATTGTTTGCTCTTCTATATAGAACAAGACATGGTTCTCAACGACTGCTTTTCTTTGTCGTTAACAATTCCTGTTCCTCCATGACACAGGTTTGGCGAGTCAGTGGCAACGAAAAGATTCTCATTCCTACCTCTGATCAGTCAAAGTTTTACAGTGGGGATTGCTATATCTTTCAATACTCGTATCC
>NW_019667709.1:0-231 GCF_002806865.2 Cucurbita pepo subsp. pepo
TGGTATATCTACCTTATTTTGTTTGAACTCCGATTTGAGCCGCTCGGTGTCCCTGGCGACATGTTCTCCAGACTCCACATCTTGTTCGGCCACCTCTTCACTCCGATTTGAGCCGCTCGGTGTCCCTGGCGACATGTCCTCCAGACTCCACATCTTGTTCGGCCACCTCTTCTTCGAGTTGGCGCGCTTTGAGTCCAGGTGGTTCACCTCTTCCTAATAGGTCTTCCATCC
>NW_019667710.1:0-231 GCF_002806865.2 Cucurbita pepo subsp. pepo
TTCCTTGGAAGAAATTCCAACCTCCATCGACACGCTGAAACGTTTGAGGTACTTAGATTTGCGAGGGAGCCGACGACTGAAGAGGTTGCCAGAATCAATTTGCAAGCTACAGATCCTGCAGACCCTGATACTTGCATTCTGCTCAGAGTTTGAAGAACTTCCCAGAAACATAAAGAACATGATCGGCCTCAGATTCTTATGGATACAGACAAAGCAAGCCCGCTTGGGAAA
>NW_019667712.1:0-231 GCF_002806865.2 Cucurbita pepo subsp. pepo
AATAAATAAGTAGAAATTGCAATTTTCTTTTCTTTTTCTTTTTCTTTTTTTTTTTTATATTAATTTTTAAGATAATTATCGCAGGCAGTTAAGAAGATTTTATCTCTGTTTTGCATCTCCCAAATTTGGTTTCCATTACATAATTAATTAATGCTTTCACATTATGCCTTCCACGAAAAAGAAAATACACCATTAGAAAATTAAATTGAATTCAAAAGAAATTCTTAAATC
>NW_019667713.1:0-231 GCF_002806865.2 Cucurbita pepo subsp. pepo
ACTATAACTAAGGCTTAAACCTGGCCTCCCTAAGAATTTTCGAAGATCCTCCTCTTGATTATGTATATGAGTGAAGTATTACAAATAAATAAAAAATTCTTATGGCTCATGTTTTTAGGGATCTTGTTAGAGGTTTTGAAAAGAAAAACTTGTGTTCTGAATATTCTTCTCTCTAAGTACTTTTACGGCATTCTTCAAGAACGGAAATATTCACAAAGATGTATTGACTAT
>NW_019667714.1:0-231 GCF_002806865.2 Cucurbita pepo subsp. pepo
CGTCTTCTTCTTCTTCTTCCCCTTTCTTTTGCTCATTTTCCTGTTTGATTTCGTTTCCTCTGGAGCTCAATCTATGTCTTATTCGTTGAGCTAATTTGGTTGTTTTATTGATCTAGAATGTCGTTTCGAGTAGAATGATTTTACTATCGAATCTTAGATGTATCTGTAAATCGTCGAGATAGGATTTTCGTGGTTTCAAGTTTGAATGATGGCTTTGTGGTTTTTTTTTTT
>NW_019667715.1:0-231 GCF_002806865.2 Cucurbita pepo subsp. pepo
AGGATGAGACGTTGCGTCTGTGCATAGATTATAGAGCCTTAGCAAGGTGACGTTGTGCAACAAATACCCACTACCGATAATATCCAATTTGTCTGACCAGCTTCACGAGGCCAAAAATTTCATGAAGTTGGACTTACGATCAGGGTACTACCAAGTACCTATTGCCGAAGGGGACGAGCCCAAGACGACCTGTGTAACAAGATATGGGCCTTTGAATTCCTGGTAATGCCC
>NW_019667716.1:0-231 GCF_002806865.2 Cucurbita pepo subsp. pepo
AAGAACAAGCGCAAGATGAAAGAAGCCAGGTTTCCATGTGTAAGACAACAATTCAAACCATGAATGATGCATAATTCTTTGAAACAAGTTAATTACACTCGCAGAAACGAATCAAATTAAGAAAGAGGAAAAAGGGAAATGAAATGGCAGGCATTGCAAACGCGTCGATCAGCAGGAAGTCGAACAACTTACTAAAAAAAACCTAAGCAAAGGCAGAATCCAAGAAAGAAA
>NW_019667717.1:0-231 GCF_002806865.2 Cucurbita pepo subsp. pepo
CTCCCTCGGCGTAATCCTTAGCGCCGCAACTCTTCTCATCTGTAATGGCCAATTTCCAGTCACCACTGTTTCTTTGATTCCTTCTTTGATTTGAATTCCTATTTTATGCATTGTTTAATCCAACAAGTTTCGTTTTGGGTATGATCATTGTGTTAATCATTACCATATGGCTGGTGGGGTTGCCCCGATTTTTGTCCATTCCACGATTTCTAGCTAGATTTAAACCACATG
>NW_019667718.1:0-231 GCF_002806865.2 Cucurbita pepo subsp. pepo
AACGAATCTGATTCGAGTTCGACGAAAACAACAGCAACAACTGGAACTGGGTTAGATAGTAAGACATAGACATCCAAAGCAGTGATTGGAAATATGGAAATATGGCATCATCTGTTTGGATCTTCAATACCAAAAGCTTGATTAGTTGATATGGGATATATTTGGATTGAACAGTACTGTCTTGCATCTCCAACTAATAAGATTCAATGCATCCTGCTCTCGGACGTCCTT
>NW_019667719.1:0-231 GCF_002806865.2 Cucurbita pepo subsp. pepo
AAGTCCGGAGACAAAGTCAAAAATTATGATGCAAATTCTCATCAATCTCATAATACCCGGATGATTTGTTCGTTCATTAAATAAATTAATCATAGGAAACGTTCATGAAATGGGTGTTATCTCGATTGGTTAGGACAAGCACCGGGTGAGTAGATATCAAGTAATAGAATGATATATTTTTGAAGGATTCAAATAGATAGCTTAGAAAATTTCTAATGAATTCTGAAAAAA
>NW_019667720.1:0-231 GCF_002806865.2 Cucurbita pepo subsp. pepo
AAAAAATCAGTAATGTTAATGTAATATTAGCAATAAAAAATTATAATATTTCTATTTATTTTTTTTAATTTATACAGCATCGTTACCATATTAATCCTTTTATTATGGCAATAAAATCATATTTTCCATTAATACATTAAATTTTAAAATAAATAAAAGCATATAAGGAAATGTGTGGAATTGTAATTAGGTAAAATACAAATTATAACAATTTACTCGATATAACCAAAC
>NW_019667723.1:0-231 GCF_002806865.2 Cucurbita pepo subsp. pepo
TTCTCCTTAATTAGCATTATCAAGTAGATTTAAGGTAGAGACATAGATAGTTCTTTTAAGTATATTTATCAATTTTTTATGCACATTCAACTAGAAGAAAAATAGACATGGTTAATAAGAACGAGAATCAGAACAAACAATTAATTCAAAATTTCAACAATTTTGTTATAAATCTCTTGAACTAGACCACAAAAAATAAATATCAGAATGATTTATCTCTTTTAGGAAATT
>NW_019667724.1:0-231 GCF_002806865.2 Cucurbita pepo subsp. pepo
CACCTGATTGAACGAGGTAAACAAGAGGATAGGAGTATGATTCTTTCATTCACTCTTTTACTTGACTGTAAACAAATTCAAGGATGGAAGAGAAAAAGATTAATTCGACAGATTGAACTCGGTCTCGCTATTCCATTGCCTGAACTACTTCTTGAACGAGGTAAATAGGCTTCTCTCCTGAACCTTCTTTGTTTACGAGGAGGTAAATAGAATAGGAATAGGTGGTTGATT
>NW_019667725.1:0-231 GCF_002806865.2 Cucurbita pepo subsp. pepo
TGCTTGGCTTGACTGTCTCTAGCAGATGCATTTTAGAAATCTTAAGCGGAAGTCCGAAAGGAAAAGCTCAAAAAAGACAATATCTGCTAGCGGTAGGCTTGGACCGTCTACATCCCCAGACCGATTTGAATTCGCTACTATATATATGTTTATGTCATTTTAAAGCACAAAAACAAAAACATGTATATCACACACTCATACATTTTCATATATAACAGTCAAACTTTATAC
>NW_019667726.1:0-231 GCF_002806865.2 Cucurbita pepo subsp. pepo
TAAAACAGTAAAACTACGTGTCTTAGGAACAGTAACCACCTATTACTTTGCATTTTCAAGCTATAATAGTAAAACTACCCGTCATTACACCAATCAAGCTGGGACAATAAAAATGTCATAACACTCCCACTAGGCACCACCGATAGTACTTCAGTAGTATATCTTCCATGACTCCTGAAATCCTTTATGAGTGACAACTAAGTCATGTATAACAAGTAGACCCTAACCTCT
>NW_019667727.1:0-231 GCF_002806865.2 Cucurbita pepo subsp. pepo
GCTAACCTGTTCATAACAAGTCAGAGATGAGCACCCTATTATAACAAGATACCTGTTGACCAATCAAGTCCCTCATCCACCAGCACATTTGTTCAGTCTAATACAGAACAAATCCAACCAATAACAATATAAACAATCAGACTTGATTCAACCAGATGAGTTACTTTTCCAGACTCTAAGCATTACATTAATAAATGAAGTAAAATTACAAACTATTACTATGTGCAAAAT
>NW_019667728.1:0-231 GCF_002806865.2 Cucurbita pepo subsp. pepo
TCTAAGAAGTCATGAGAGTTACTTTTCCTTTTCCCTCTCCTTCTCTCTCCTTTTATTTTATTTTCTTCCTTTTTTTAGTGTCTTAGTTAAGTGATTTGCACATACATAATTAGGAGAGGAGCACAAGGTTGACTTTGAATTTGACTTTTTTTATTTATTTTATTTTTTAGCTATTTGATTTTTTTTATAGTTTTCTATGATTTGTGTGAATATTATAAAAATATTTCTTTC
>NW_019667729.1:0-231 GCF_002806865.2 Cucurbita pepo subsp. pepo
AAGGAGGAGCCTTCAATTTGGATTGCTCATCATCTAACAGAGAACAAAGGCTGCTTTCGTAAACATTTCAACATTTCTAAAATTTTGGTCATTTGAAGTTAATTTTCAATTATTTCATTATCAAACATAGAAAAAAAGACCATCCTCTTGTGGGCTTCTTTTTTTATGCCCTTGTTTTCTTTCATCTTTTTATCAATAGAAGTTCATTTATTTATCAATATATATGTATGA
>NW_019667730.1:0-231 GCF_002806865.2 Cucurbita pepo subsp. pepo
AATAAAATAAAATATATGATATAATATTAAAAATATATTTTATAAATAATATAACTGATATTAAGGAGGTAATGGTTTGGGTTTGAATATAAAAAGGGGTACGGTTTTGTTGGGATACGGAACACACAACAAAGCATTCAATTCTTATCTTTCACACCCACTCATCTCCACCGTCCGATTTTCCCTTTTGTTCTGATCGAGGCCAACATCCTCACGTGCACTCCCTGCTCC
>NW_019667731.1:0-231 GCF_002806865.2 Cucurbita pepo subsp. pepo
AAAAAGTAATCATTTGTCTTGTTTTAGAAATAAATAAATTATTGATATTTTGTCATTATTTATGATGAAACAGACAATTCTCCATTTTTTCTTCATTTTGCCATATATTGGAAAAACCTTATATTTATTAACATTTTCCATATTTATTTTATATTTATGAATAAATAAAAGAATTGGCCAACATCAGCATACATCAATTTGTCATAATTTTTAATTTTTTTTCCTTTTTTG
>NW_019667732.1:0-231 GCF_002806865.2 Cucurbita pepo subsp. pepo
AGCCGCTGCAGCAGTAGCAGCGGCAACCGCGATGGCATGGTTTCTATCACCGGCCGTTAATGGCGTGGAATTATTGCTCTGCCTCTCGTAATCTGCAGCCGTCTCCGGAGAGCCATTATCTTCTTCAAATTTCTGCAATAAATTAACTCAATAAAACAAAATCCAGTCGCCATTAATGGACATAGAAGCTTAATTTTGACCTTAGTTTCAGGCAGGGTGAGCGGCGGCGGC
>NW_019667733.1:0-231 GCF_002806865.2 Cucurbita pepo subsp. pepo
AAATAAATATTTAGTACAACAAGATGACAAAGGAAGCACAAAAAGAGATCATTATAACAACTTTCAGAAAACAATCTAATTCGATCAAGAAAAAAATACACTTAGAGAGACGAGCAAAAAACGATGTAAAAATATCACTACAACTCCACGTTTATATAAGTGACCAAATAACAAGTCAATCGTAAGAAATCGAACAAACAATACACAATCCTCACTCACAAGTGAGAACAC
>NW_019667734.1:0-231 GCF_002806865.2 Cucurbita pepo subsp. pepo
TTGTTTTCTCCGGCGGACATGAATGATTCCACCGTAGGATCTGGGTCGGAGCCCCGGGTTCGGTTCACCGTCGTTCCGGGTTTCAAGATTGGAGAGACGGTGGTACAGAGTCGGGTTTATTTATCGCCGCCGAGTCGCTAAAGTCGATGGCGGGTAGGAACTCGGAACGAAGGAGATCGATTGTTCGGAAAATCTCAGCCGTTAGGTTCTAAGCTTCCATGACCGTTAGAT
>NW_019667735.1:0-231 GCF_002806865.2 Cucurbita pepo subsp. pepo
TTTTTTTATAGAACACTGTTTTGATTAACTCTCTCATCGGTATTGCAGTTGCTTTCAAATCTAGGGAGGATCATCGCAAACAACTTGAATTAGAGGAAGCACGTAAGGCAGGGCTTGCGCCAGCTGAGGTCGATGAAGATGGGAAAGAAATCAACCCTCACATTCCCCAATATATGTCCTCTGCCCCTTGGTATCTTAATGCTGAGAGGCCAGTGAGTTTCTCTCTCACCC
>NW_019667736.1:0-231 GCF_002806865.2 Cucurbita pepo subsp. pepo
CACAGACTACTGGGATGAGGCGAAGCTGAACAATACTTTGTCAGCGGGGTACAATGGCAGCTGGCGCGGCATAAACTTTGGCTTGGCCTACCATATCGACAGAATAAAATCTTCTGGAGACTGGCCACAGAACCGCCAGCTTACGTTCAGCATGCAGGTGCCTTTAAGCCTGTTCAGCGCGAGGCCCATAGTCGCCAGCTCCTATGCCAGCTATCAGATGACTCATGACAC
>NW_019667737.1:0-231 GCF_002806865.2 Cucurbita pepo subsp. pepo
AGTGAAAAACAAAATGGGTTTTTGAAAAAGATTGGATTTAGATAGAGATTCGGTTTGAGGCAGAAGCAGATTGGCGTAATGATGTTTATTTTGACTGTCTTTTTTAGATCTCTTTTCTGACGAATGAGTGAAAAAATCATCATTACATGAATCAATGTTGTGTGAAATAGAGAGAGAAAAAGATCTAAACTTTACATTCATGCCTTTCAGAATCTTCTTTGTCTCATTCTC
>NW_019667738.1:0-231 GCF_002806865.2 Cucurbita pepo subsp. pepo
CCATCAATCATCGTTGTGTGTGAATCGGTTCCCACAACACTATCAGGGTAAAGCAAGCCATTTGTGTTGAAAACCACTCGGCCAAGGTATTCCAGATTAACCTGAAAAATGATGCAATACTATAAGATAAAAGGCAAAAAAGTACATTCATATCGAGACAACAGGATGATCGAGGTGGACTATCCTGCAAGCTCGAGTGTTGTATAGAAGTATACCTGGTGAACTATACCA
>NW_019667739.1:0-231 GCF_002806865.2 Cucurbita pepo subsp. pepo
TATTGATCTAGAAAGTTGTGTTGCAGGTTTATGAAAAAGGCTCTCGAAGATACTAGTGATTTGTTGCGTGAGAGGAGGAACACTCCAAGCTCTTCTTTGGAGGTATGGAAGTTCAACAACAGGTTGAGAAAAGAAGACGTTTTCTATCATCCTCACGTCACTGGTAAGTGATTTTTTGGTGTATTTTGTTTTTCTACTTGTTTATGCGTTCCTTTAATATCTGAAAGAAAT
>NW_019667740.1:0-231 GCF_002806865.2 Cucurbita pepo subsp. pepo
CAAACACATTTTCGGGTTGGAAAACGAAACTTTTCACAACCCAACTCTCTATTTTCGGGTTGGGTTGTCAAAAAAAAAATTCAGTTTTATTTATCCACCATTTATAATAATTTGGATACAATCTTAGATAAAATATATTAAAAGTTCATAAACACATTTTCGGGTTGGAAAACGAAACCCTATACGAAACTTTTCACAACCCAACCCTCTATTTTCAGGTTGGGTTGTCAA
>NW_019667741.1:0-231 GCF_002806865.2 Cucurbita pepo subsp. pepo
CAGACGATTGAACATGTAGGCACGAGCAATATGTGTGATCGAATAAGTTTAGATTCTGTATGAGTTGCGTTCGGTTGGTGAAGGAGAATCTCGTCTAAGGCCTAACGAAGCCACGGAAACAAGTGAAAAATGTGAATGAAGCTTGAGTTCCCTTAAGGCTCGTCATCAACGTGTTAAAATCATAACATCGCATGACAACGAGCAATACTAAATCCGTTTTAAAAATTAACA
>NW_019667742.1:0-231 GCF_002806865.2 Cucurbita pepo subsp. pepo
TCAAGTTTTAAAAAAAAAGGTGTCGAAACGGCTGCGTGAAGAGAGAGAGAAAATAGAGAAGTCCAAAACATTTCGAGTGGAGAAGAAGGGTCCACTTGGTTGGGCTCGAGTATAAGCCACTCAATACAAAAACCAAACCCACGATCTTCAACCCAAATACACGAACCGCAGCTCAGACGACTTCTGCAGTAGTCGTAGCCCAATTGAGAGCTCCATCCAGTAGACAAAGAA
>NW_019667744.1:0-231 GCF_002806865.2 Cucurbita pepo subsp. pepo
AAAAAAAAGGACAAAAGGTATAATTTAAGTAAAATATTTATAAAATTGAGAAAATTCCGTGGAATTATACCCATAAAAATAATAATGCGAAAAAGCCTCGAAATTGTAGCCGAAGTCTGTTAAATTATTTGAAAAAAAAAAATAAAAAATAAAAATAAAAATGTTCAAACGGGAATTGGATTCTGCCGCACCGGCACAAGGCTAAGATCACAGCACAGCCGGTACAACTAA
>NW_019667745.1:0-231 GCF_002806865.2 Cucurbita pepo subsp. pepo
TAACATTGACGATCCCAATGCAGAAACTAAACATTGAAATAGCATTGAACAGCCCAATTTAGTAACATTCACATTGAAATAACATTGACGATTGCAATGCAGAAATTGTTACATTGAAATAACATTGACGATCCCAATGCAAAAAATTGTTAAATTGAAACAACATTGACGATTTCAATGCAGAAACTAAACATTGAAATAACATTGACGATCCCAATACAAAAAATTGTT
>NW_019667746.1:0-231 GCF_002806865.2 Cucurbita pepo subsp. pepo
TGATTTCCCTACGGACAAAAACGCCGACAGCCACCAAAAACCGACAACAAATCTGGTTGCCGACATCCCACCCCAAATTGAACTCCATTTTCCCTTCCACTTTCTCGAGAAACAAACAGAAAATCTCACACCAAAATTTTCAAACTTACCTCTAATCAACTCCGCCAAATTCCCCTGCCCATAAAACGGGTGAACCAGAAGCCTCTCACCCCTCCCGCCGGCGTAGAATCC
>NW_019667747.1:0-231 GCF_002806865.2 Cucurbita pepo subsp. pepo
TCGAAATTCTAATCTAAATCACTATGCCTGATAATTCCCCGAAAAAATTTTAAAAACGCCGACCGTGACTTAGTTTATTTACCACGTGCTTCATACATCTTAGACAAGGATTTCCAAATTAGGGTTTTGATTTTAAGCACTCAATTCAAGTTTTATACACTATGTTTCTACGACAATCTCTTCAAAGCCGTCAAGCCTGATCATTCCCCACCAAATGTGTGGAAAACATCT
>NW_019667748.1:0-231 GCF_002806865.2 Cucurbita pepo subsp. pepo
TCTTCCATTTTTCCATTTGGCTTCAAATTTCCTTTATGGAATAATTCATAAATTTTGGTGCTAAATTTAAAACAATCAAGAACTCCATATGTGATCATGTAAAAGCCTTCGGATGCAAAATTTATGAACACGTAAAGAATGGCAAAATTTATTACAATGTCTGCGCATATTTTAAATTAGGGAGAGTCCCATTTCCGATACTTCATTTCGAAAACGATAAATCCAAGTTTC
>NW_019667749.1:0-231 GCF_002806865.2 Cucurbita pepo subsp. pepo
TGTTTTCGCAGTTTGATATCTCGAAACCTCTAAAATTACAAATGGGTCTTGACAGATCCAACAAAAATTACAATTGGGTCTTGACAGATTCAACATGGGTTTGAGAGGGTAATAAAGCATCTCTTATAATAAGGGCGTGAATACCTCATGAGGTAACGGGCCAACGAGGACAATATCTTTTAGCGGTGGTCTTTGGCTAGTACAAAATAATATGAACCTTACGTCGCCTAA
>NW_019667750.1:0-231 GCF_002806865.2 Cucurbita pepo subsp. pepo
AAGCAAAATAATTACCACATGCTTCCACGATACTTGAGGGTATATGGACCGCTCTCGAGCCTCCTTTCAAAATGGCTATGCACCTTATGATTCCCCTTTCCACTCTGATCGAGAAGCGTCAATTCAAAGAGTGCCCTGACGTCGGCACCGTCGCTGACAAGCGCTATGAAAATCGAGACATAAGCCGCGCTGTCCTCCATACTCTTACCATCGGGATAGAAATAGATAGCC
>NW_019667751.1:0-231 GCF_002806865.2 Cucurbita pepo subsp. pepo
AGTACCTTAGGCAGCCATTAGACTTTTAATTTAAGACCACATTCAACATGTGTGTCTATGGACAGGCAGTCTTCAACAATAAATTCCTCTAAGATCTCCTTAGCATACTTAGGCTGAGAAATAAAAATCTCATCTTCATCATGTTACATCTTAATTCCTAAAAAATACTTCATCAGACCTAAGTTTGTCATCTCGAACTCCTTCTACATTGAGTGCTTGAATTCTTAAATC
>NW_019667752.1:0-231 GCF_002806865.2 Cucurbita pepo subsp. pepo
GAGCAGAAATCCCACAGTTTCCAAGTCGAACACATCGAAGCTGAACCGGTAGCTGTAGAGACGAGGAGGAAAACAACCTAGATGAAGATGAATCATTCACGGCGAAGCGATTGGAGCGCTCTGAGGTGAGGAGAGGATAAGGTGATGTTGAAATGGAGGCCGCCATGTGAAGCTCTGTGTGCTCGCTCCTACAATGTCGATAGAGGAATTTTGTCGTCTGTTTTGGCTATA
>NW_019667753.1:0-231 GCF_002806865.2 Cucurbita pepo subsp. pepo
ATATATATATATATATATATATATATATATATATTTGTCTTAATTGATCTTAGCAACTAGAATAGGATTAAAGGACTTCATTATTTTTATTTTTTTTATTTTTCATAAATTAATTTAAATAAATATTAAAATTAGGATCCTAATCAATTAAGTGGAACATTTTATTAAATATTTGTGTTTAGTGTTTTTAGGTTTAGACTCTTCTAATTAAAATTAACATCTTAATCAATT
>NW_019667754.1:0-231 GCF_002806865.2 Cucurbita pepo subsp. pepo
CTGCAAGCTTCTCCTCAAAAAAGCTGACATTTTTGCTGTTGCAGCACGCCCTCGTTCCAGACAGTGAATATAATCATCCACTTCAGATAAACAACAACAATAATTAGATCCCATGCTTGTTTTTCCATCTAACATTCACATTTTTCAGATTCAATAGGTAACCCAAGAAAAGACTAACTCTACCCGTTTTGACATTTGATGCTATAATAAGATCCAAGTACATTTTCAATC
>NW_019667755.1:0-231 GCF_002806865.2 Cucurbita pepo subsp. pepo
TTTCTTTTATTGAAACAAATTTTGTTAGTTTCATCGTGATTAGTACAGCAAAATTGATAAGGAAGCAAGTTTGGAGGATCATGAGAAATTCTCATAAATGGTTGACTTTTTTTTAGCCTATATAAAGTCATGTATGTTGTATTTGTAAGAAGACATGAAAAATATAGTAAAATAAGCATTTGTGCTCTTCTTTGGCCCATGACTAAGTTTTTTTGCAATTCTATGTAGTTT
>NW_019667756.1:0-231 GCF_002806865.2 Cucurbita pepo subsp. pepo
GGCTGTCAATTGCAATATCGTGGGGGAAGGGAATCGGGAGGAGGGGCCCCAAAGTCTTTTCACCTTTTTTGTTGTTTTTTTCCTCTCTTTTTTAGTAAAATATTTGGGGGGTTAAGGTCCCAAAATCTGGAGAGGAAATTTTTCTGAGGTACCTGCCAACCGGTGGTTGGATAAGGGAAAGGAAACACACAACTAATTTCAATATTAAAAATAATAAAATAAAACGTGGTT
>NW_019667757.1:0-231 GCF_002806865.2 Cucurbita pepo subsp. pepo
TTAAAAGGTAAATTTAATGAAAAATTTATGATTCAGTTAAAAAATTATTTATATTTTAAAAATATAATTGTTGTTGAGTTAAAAAATTGAGAGACAAATTTTTAGGTTAAATTAATAAAGAAAATCCTAAACTTTCAATAATATATATAAATAAATAAAAATTAAAAATTTGGATAATATTTTTTAATTTAAAAAAATATATAATTTTGAGGAAAACTTTATTATTTTGAT
>NW_019667758.1:0-231 GCF_002806865.2 Cucurbita pepo subsp. pepo
TAAGTTTTCAATCATGAACAATCAACTAATAGTTTTTCTTGGCATTGAATTGTATATGGTAGATTCAATTCAAAGAAGATCGGGATATGATATCAATTATCGTGTTTGAGTGGAATTGTGAGATCCCACATCGATTAGAGAGAGGAATTAGTGTTAGCGAGGACGTTGGGCACCGAAAGTGGTGAATTGTGAGATCCCACGTTGATTGGAGAGGGGAACGAGTGCCAATGA
>NW_019667759.1:0-231 GCF_002806865.2 Cucurbita pepo subsp. pepo
CCTGAAGGCGGAGATCCGAGAATCGTCTGAGAACGGTGAGCGAACTTCCGACACTCTTAACTCGTCTAGTAGTCAAGCAAAAATTTACAAAAAAATACTAGGACATAACCCGTAACACGATCTAGAACTTTGCCTAAGAAATCATATTGATCCAAACTACGAATCAAAAGATATGAAAATCGGAAAGTGGACGCTATGTTACGGATTGCAGAAGACAGGAAAAAGAAAAAA
>NW_019667760.1:0-231 GCF_002806865.2 Cucurbita pepo subsp. pepo
CTTTCTCTTCTCCTTGATTGCTTGCTTGAACTCACTGTAAAAAAATGAAAGGCTGTTCGCGCTTCGCTCATTTGCTGGAACTATTGGTCTCATTGCTTCGCTCAATGACTTGTCCCGGATTGAACTGTAAACATTCCTTATTCGTTAGACAGAACTCTGTTTCACCTTTTCCTCTCTCTAGNTGATAAGGGCCAACAATGCTGGAATTTGCAAAGCTAGAGCTCCTTCTAG
>NW_019667761.1:0-231 GCF_002806865.2 Cucurbita pepo subsp. pepo
TTTTTTTTTTTTTTTTTTTTTTTTTTTTTTGTTGATAATTTATAATATTTACGGATTTCTTTTAGGACATTTAAGTAATACTCATTTATTTAGACTCTAAGACCAAGAACATTTGGTCAAAACAAGTTTAGGAGCACCAAGTTGAGCCTAAAACTACAAGTGAGTTTATTGTTGAGACCGATGTTAGGAATGATCTCCACAATGGTATGATATTGTCCACTTTGAGCATAA
>NW_019667762.1:0-231 GCF_002806865.2 Cucurbita pepo subsp. pepo
AATTCTGGCAACAAAACATACAAAAATGCTATTTTAAGTGAGTAATTCTGGCAACAAAACACTATTTTAAGTGAACGATAATTCTGTCATAAAAAAGGCTATTTTAAGTGAACGCAACAAAACATAAAAAAGTGAACGTATGGCAACAAAACATAAAAAAAATGCTATTTTAAGTGAANTAAGTGAAGGATAATTCTGTCAACAAAACATAAAAAAATGCTATTTTAAGTG
>NW_019667763.1:0-231 GCF_002806865.2 Cucurbita pepo subsp. pepo
TTCTATAGGCCACAGATCCAATCCTTTCTAATATATCAAAGAGATGGATAAACCTAGGGTTTAGCTTCCCCTTTTTACCCTACCTGAGCACCCCTCTCATGGGGTGCTACCTTTACGAATATATGATCCCCTACCTACAATTCCATGTCCTTGCGCCTTAGGTCTGCATAGCTTTTCTCNTTTTGTGCGATTTGTATCCTAGCTTTAATCTTCTGGACTGCGGCGTTGGTA
>NW_019667764.1:0-231 GCF_002806865.2 Cucurbita pepo subsp. pepo
ACATAACATGTTAAATTAACTCATACTTAAAAAAACAAACTATCTCTTTTGGAGATTCGAGGTATCGATCTCCGTACCTCGTACCTCTCGCATGCTAAGCAAGCGCTCTACCATCTGAGCTACATCCCCACAATTTTTGCATCACAAAACCCTAATTTCCCGTCAGAAAATGAAGAAATNTTTCCCGTCAGAAAATGAAGAAATATTACTACCTAACATGACATGAATAAG
>NW_019667765.1:0-231 GCF_002806865.2 Cucurbita pepo subsp. pepo
AGGCTTCATGGCTTAGAATATAATTTCGAAGAAAATGAGTGAATAAAACAGTAAACGATTACATGAAATTGAAACCTTATTCCGGGACGTTTGAAGCACGTGAAAAAAAAATAATCGAGTAATACTAGATGTCTTTTTAAATTTTTTGTTGGAAATGATATGGCTTAGTAATTTAGAATAGAANCGAGTAATACTAGATGTCTTTTTAAATTTTTTGTTGGAAATGATATG
>NW_019667767.1:0-230 GCF_002806865.2 Cucurbita pepo subsp. pepo
AAGACTATGGTTTTCTTTTTGTTTGTTTGTTTTTCCCTCCCAGCACTGAGGATAGTGCAAAAGTTGCTGAAGAACTTAAGAGAGCTGATGCAGTGGTGCTAACTTATGCTTGTGATCAGCCTCACACCCTTGATCGGCTGAGTACATTTTGGCTTCCAAAGCTTCGTCAATTGGAGGTTAGTTAACTTTGCTCCCTCCTTGGATCTTGGTGGATGGAAAATGACTTAGTA
>NW_019667768.1:0-230 GCF_002806865.2 Cucurbita pepo subsp. pepo
CTTCAGGTAAGCTTTCTATTGGTTCCATTGGCAGTCATAATTCTTGACTGTTGTTTCATATCAAGATTTTGATAATAATCATACAATAAAAGCTTGAGGCGCTTAACCATCTTTCAGATGCCTTTTCATGTACATTCAATGGAAAATGTCAAACTGCAATAAATGGTTTAGCTGGGCATTGTCTGTCTTGATTTTCTTGGTTTAGCAGAGATTTCCTGTTGCAGATTTAA
>NW_019667769.1:0-230 GCF_002806865.2 Cucurbita pepo subsp. pepo
AAACGTTCGACTCCCTCAAACGGATTCCGTAATGGAATTTTATATCCGATCAATTGATGTAAGCCTTTGTCTGAACCAAAAGGTGTTGCAGAGTAGTTTGCACCTCCTAGTCATTCGAAAGGCTAAACCATTTCCATTTTCAAAATTTTACCCCAAATCTAAACAAAACTAAAACCTTCAGAAGGATCATCCAAGAAATAGACGACCAAAAATTGTCTCCTCCCTTCAAA
>NW_019667770.1:0-230 GCF_002806865.2 Cucurbita pepo subsp. pepo
AAACTTGAGCCCTCTTATACAAGACTGATCAAGGCTGACTTCCAAGCTGGAAGAATAAAGATGAGGTGACTTGGCTTTTGCTGGGATGAAATTTTTATAGAAGCCCATAAGTGTAGCATTGAGCTCTAGGGATGATAGCATGGCAAGGAACAGGTTGGCAATTCTAGAAATTCTTCATTAAATATTGTCAAGTTCAGAAATGTTATCCAGCCGCCTTCACTCCTCAGGGT
>NW_019667771.1:0-230 GCF_002806865.2 Cucurbita pepo subsp. pepo
ACCACTCCGGGTGAAGGGGAGTTAAAAAGAAGAGATGAAATGGAACAAATCCACATCCTCCATTGAAGGATCATCACAACATCATCAAAATGATGGCCGAGAAATCAACCAAATGGAAGAACATTATGAACAACATGCACAGAAACGATAATGCAAGAGAAACAGAGAAGCTTCACGACAAAAAACATACACAAAAAACAGTAAACAGAGAGAGATAGAGAGGAAAGAAA
>NW_019667772.1:0-230 GCF_002806865.2 Cucurbita pepo subsp. pepo
TTCACTTACACTCCACTCCAATGGCACATTCATACGACGACAACAACAACGAGAAGCATCGAGAATTCGACCGCGAGGTTCGAGAAATGGTCTCCACTCTCACCGGTCGCTTGGGATTGATTCGAAAGGGAGGTAAAAATTCTCATTTTCATTTGAATTGATTATTCCATATTCAACCGTACTGGAGTTAGGATTCAAATATGTAACCGTAGTAATAAATTATAGTTAAT
>NW_019667773.1:0-230 GCF_002806865.2 Cucurbita pepo subsp. pepo
CGTCATAAAATAATTATTACCAAATAAACTCTCAATTTCTCCATTTCTAATTTTCAGTTTTGAATATCTCTATTCACAATAAAAAGCTAAAAAAAGACATTATCTACTAGTGCAATTAACAACATAAAACCCAAAAAAGATAACAACTAAGGTTGGGGAGAAGGAAGAAAAACCCAAAAAAAAAACACTATTTACTAGTGCAATTTACAACATAAAACCAAAAAAAAAGA
>NW_019667774.1:0-230 GCF_002806865.2 Cucurbita pepo subsp. pepo
AAAATTCAAAAACAGAACAGAAAATCAACCCCGGATCATCGATCGACAGCTAAAGAACCTCATTAAAACTCAACTCAACCACATTATTAGAAATCCAGCTCGAGAATACATGATCAAACGAGGGCAAAATCCAAGAAAATCCCCAAAGAAACCGCAATCATCACAAAAAGTAGAATCCCCAAAGAAACAATCAATCAAGGGATAAACAAAAAAAAAAAAAAAAAAAAAAA
>NW_019667775.1:0-230 GCF_002806865.2 Cucurbita pepo subsp. pepo
AATCCCACCGAGTTGGTGGGCAACGAGTGCGGGAGTCTAACATCAAGCAGCTGTGGAAAAAGTACTCAGAGATTTGCTTCAAGGACGGCGAATCTGTCAATGATTTCTCCATGCGAATCACGTGACTCGCCAACAGCATCACCACTCTTGGTGGAAGCATCAATGAGACGGAGATCGTGAAGAAGATGCTGTAGGTCGCCCCAGATCACCTCGAGCAACTCGCGATTTCG
>NW_019667776.1:0-230 GCF_002806865.2 Cucurbita pepo subsp. pepo
GGTAATTGGGAGATTGATTATACTCATAAAATAATCAGCTAGAAATTTAAATTCTCGTTCAAAACTTAGTGTAACATTTTATTTTATAAATTTATGAAAATAAGACTTAAAAAAAAAGGTTAATTTAAATTAATAATTAAAATGAAGAAAATCAAAGATTAAAAATAATATTTTAACCTATATGAAAGGTTTAGATTTGAATTTTTATCCATAAATAATGTATAACAAAA
>NW_019667777.1:0-230 GCF_002806865.2 Cucurbita pepo subsp. pepo
ATTTGTTAGCCAGTCAAGAAGCCATGACTAAACAAATGGGAAGAATCACGTAAAGAAGAAGTACTCTACACAAGTTAAAGTCGAACTAACAATAAGTCGTCTACCAAACGTAGATACAAAAATGATGACAGAGGAAAAAGCTACCAAGGAAATGTACAACCAGGAAGAGTTAAGAAGAACGACAACAAGAGCTCTCAAGGGAAGAGATTTGAAGGTATTTGCTATAATTG
>NW_019667778.1:0-230 GCF_002806865.2 Cucurbita pepo subsp. pepo
AACAAAACTAATTAATGAAAACTCTTTTTAAACCCACTACTAAATTTATATTATTGAGTAAATTATATTAATTGAGATATATTTATTCATTTTATATAATTATAATAATTTATTAACAAAGTAATAAAAATAATTAAAAAAATATGCATGTATGAATAATTATTACATTTGAATACTTAATTAATTTTTTTCGTTATCATTTGTTATTATTAATTAACAAATGTGGGATT
>NW_019667782.1:0-230 GCF_002806865.2 Cucurbita pepo subsp. pepo
ACTCTAATAAATTAATTTCCGACATTTACTACTTAAACATAATACTCACTAATTATGAGGTTTCACATGGAGTAGAGAACGAAACATTCTTTATAATAATATAGAAACCTCTCCCTACTAAATGCGTTTTAAAAATAGTAAGACTAACAGACCATATCTACCGAGTATTATAAAATCTAATTTAGTAACAACGCTTCAAATTTATATACCCAAAACTTGATATACAGAGA
>NW_019667783.1:0-230 GCF_002806865.2 Cucurbita pepo subsp. pepo
AAAAATGAAATCATTATGAAAAAGAACCTAAGTGTATTGTGAGGATTCTTTGAAAGGTAGTTTTTGATCAGATATTTTCCCTGAATTTTATTTTTCACTAGCATGACCATAAAAGAATTGTATAGGGCCATAACAAATGAACATTAAAGAGGTGCTACGAAAATAACAAACAAATGGAGAGAAAGGTACATTCTATATTCATAATGAGACAATTGATAATAAGGCAGAGA
>NW_019667784.1:0-230 GCF_002806865.2 Cucurbita pepo subsp. pepo
AGGAGATGCTAGATCATTAGGAAGAACTTTTGTAATTGAAGGTTATTAGTTAATAAGCAAATGAGAAATTCAAGTGCCAGTTTGTCCAGTCCTTATGCTTCTTTTACATTGATTCTTTGAGATTGTTGAAGATGAAGTTAGCTTAGTAATATGGTTGTGAACAGAACTGCCGTCATTTTTTAATGCTGCTGCTGCTGATTCAGGTTCCCAAAACTCCCCCCCCCCCCCCC
>NW_019667785.1:0-230 GCF_002806865.2 Cucurbita pepo subsp. pepo
AATTTCCACTTTAGAAACTTTCAATGAGTCATTCACCTATTTATCACATTTTAAGATCACGAACCATTAATCTCAAAATTGAAAACTTAATGTCAGTTGAATTTTTACAAAATTTTGAATATGTTATAAATTTATTAGACACGACTAAATTTATAATTAAATATTTTGTATAAACTATATTTTGTGTGTTCAAATTCCTTCAAAAATATTTTAGTCTGGTATTTTTTTTT
>NW_019667786.1:0-230 GCF_002806865.2 Cucurbita pepo subsp. pepo
TACCTTAGCTTTGGTCCCATTGTCCCGTGGCCATCACTGTAATATCATTATTTGTTTTGGATGTGGTTTTGCATTTACTTGAAGACGGTTAACAATGAAAAATAGAATTGGAATTGAAGGTGCAACAAACATAGGTGAGATCAAAAGTCGGGCTTATCTAAAGTCCAATTTTTATTGAATACCAGCTATCAACTAATACCTAAAAATAAGAAAATCATAAAAAAAATAAA
>NW_019667787.1:0-230 GCF_002806865.2 Cucurbita pepo subsp. pepo
GATAATTAATAACTAAAAACAGAACAAGTCGTAAAATAAAACATCTATCAATTTTGCCGCCTCGAAAAATATTCCTATTTCAGATTTGGGCAAATTTTTATCTTTCATCTAGGGTAGTATGATATAGTTTCAGTTTCAATTTATTTAAGATGATTGCAATTTCTAATAAATGATGAACTACATTCTAACACATGAAATGCCAATGAATAATTTATTTAATGATTATTTCT
>NW_019667788.1:0-230 GCF_002806865.2 Cucurbita pepo subsp. pepo
CTCCGGACTATAGGCATCATAGGTCATATTCTCGATCCCGCACACCGTATAGGTTACCTACCAGGAGACGCGACAGGTCTTACTCACCTTATGACTGTTATTCGCCTGAACCTTACTATAGAAGGCACAGGCATTGGTCCCGGTCATATTCTCGATCCTGCTCACCGCATAGGACACCTACCAGGAGATGTGACAGGTCTTACTCACCTTATGATTGTTATTCCCCTGAA
>NW_019667789.1:0-230 GCF_002806865.2 Cucurbita pepo subsp. pepo
ATGCTCAAAAGAGTGAAAAAGGAAAAAAGAAAATTAGAAATCAGATCACAAAAATTTAGAAAGAGTGAATAAAAGCCTCCCAGTAGGAGGATCTTTATTAATTGAAAAAATCTATTTTTGTACAAATTTTACGCTAAAAAATGTAAGTTTTTTTTTTAAATTCAAATAAGATATGATCATTTGGTCGAGGATACATGTCTAATATTTTTTGCTAAAATATTTATATAATT
>NW_019667790.1:0-230 GCF_002806865.2 Cucurbita pepo subsp. pepo
AGAGCAGCAGGATAAGCAAGAACAAAGTGAGAATCTGCAGGAGGCCCAACATGCAGGAGATGGAGCAGTTTAGAGAGAAGAAGATACATTACTTAAGAGAAAAGAGAGAAGAAAACCAGGTAGGCTGCGGAGTTAAATGAGTTACAAGAAGCAAAATGTAGAGAGCGGCAACATTGAAGACTGATGATTATCACACACTAAACACTACTACTACTACTACTACTACTACT
>NW_019667791.1:0-230 GCF_002806865.2 Cucurbita pepo subsp. pepo
AAAACATATACACAAGTTCGATCATAGCAAGTCATATTATATAAAAACAAGCTTATAATGCATATTGAAAGATTTCTAGACTAAGTTGTTCATCTCTTCTAACAAAGCTTCACTTGCAAGTCTTGCCTACAATTTTCTATGAAATCTTGTTAGTCTTTTCCTTTCTTATACAACATTGATTATTGGAATAAACAGCCAAATGGGGAACACCAAAGGGCAGGACCCGAAGC
>NW_019667792.1:0-230 GCF_002806865.2 Cucurbita pepo subsp. pepo
ATTAACTATAATTTATTACTACGGTTACATATTTGAATCCTCACTTCTATACGATTGAATATAGAATAATCAATTCAAATGAAAATGAGAATTTCTACCTCCCTTTCGAATCAATCCCAAGCGACCGGTGAGAGTGGAGACCATTTCTCGAACCTCACGGTCAAATTCTCGATGCTTCTCGTTGTTGGCGTCGTCGTATGAATGTGCCATTGGAGTGGAGTGTAAGTGAA
>NW_019667793.1:0-230 GCF_002806865.2 Cucurbita pepo subsp. pepo
AACAAAACTAATTAATGAAAACTCTTTTTAAACCCACTACTGAATTTATATTATTGAGTAAATTATATTAATTGAGATATATTTATACATTTTATATAATTATAATAATTTATTAACAAAGTAATAAAAATAATTAAAAAAATATGCATGTATGAATAATTATTACATTTGAATACTTAATTTATTTTGTTCGTTATCATTTGTTATTATTAATTAACAAATGTGGGATT
>NW_019667794.1:0-230 GCF_002806865.2 Cucurbita pepo subsp. pepo
TATTTTCAAGACAAAGCATGTTTGGAGCCAACATTACGCATTGGGGATGAGAAGGCATTAGTAATTGAAAGTTCTTTCACAAAATTATGTTTGCTAGGGCGTAAAGTCGCAAGGAACGTCCAGAAGCCTGAGACGGCTGTTGTTCTGGATACAAGTGGCACTAACGACACACCTAAATCGTCTTCCTCGCTTTCCAACCAGACTAATGCGGTCTTAGAGAACACTTATCG
>NW_019667795.1:0-230 GCF_002806865.2 Cucurbita pepo subsp. pepo
ACTATCTCTTTTCTTGAACTCGCTAAATAAATAGGGTTTTGATTGAATGAATTTACTCGACTGTAAAGTGAAGGTAATAGCGTCTTTGGTTTCGGAGAAGGAATTGAGAGTCTTGACTGACTTCGTAATTACCTCGTTCAATCAGTCGTTTAATTTAAGGTTGAGTCTTTCAAAGCAGCTAATGAATTAAATATCCCTTCCGGTCGAGCACTTCCACTTCGTTCCTCTCC
>NW_019667797.1:0-230 GCF_002806865.2 Cucurbita pepo subsp. pepo
AAAAAAATGGGCAGTAGAACAAATTTCTACAAGAATCCTTCCATCTCCTACAAGAAGGACTTGAATCTCTCCTCCGCTCTTCAAAACCTAAGAGGTAACTATTCTAATTCATCTTGTTTTCTCCTCCGACTCTTGTTTGATTGTCGACGAAAGCAGAAACGAGTATCACATTCAGTAATTTGGCTCCTGAAGCTACTTCTCTCATTCGATTGGGAGTTCTGTTTCTCCAG
>NW_019667798.1:0-230 GCF_002806865.2 Cucurbita pepo subsp. pepo
GCCCTACTCCCCCTAGCAGAACAGGGTGGTAGAGCGTCAGATCCAGATCATCATCGGGACGGCAAGATCACTGCTGATGATGATTGGCATGCCCAGGTGGTTTTGGGGAGAGGCAGTCATGACGGTCGTCTACCTCCTCAACTGGACGCTAACGCGAAGCCTTGACGGGAAGACACCACACGAGATATGGTACAACAAGAAGCCTGCGGTATATCATCTCCGAGTGTTCG
>NW_019667799.1:0-230 GCF_002806865.2 Cucurbita pepo subsp. pepo
ATTTGTAAAACAAATGGGAGAGATTAATTAGCTTAGAAAATCTACAAGGTTATCATTTCCTCCAACCAGACAACATATCATATTCACCGATATAAAGAAAATGGTTAGGGGAAAACTAAATAAAAATGCAGGGAAGGAATGAATGAATGAACCCAAACAATAAAAATCTTTGGGTAGTAAAACAGATTGGATCAAAATGTGGAATATAATGGAATTCTGATGAAAAGACG
>NW_019667800.1:0-230 GCF_002806865.2 Cucurbita pepo subsp. pepo
CAAATGTGTCATTTCATGTGAAAATGAATGCTAAGAATTCTATTCTCCATAGCTTTTTTATTAGTGTCTTGCTTGATTCTCCATCGTGCCATGGGGCTTTGGTTTCCATAGAAATTGCGGCAAACACGCAGACAGTATATATAATATGATGCAATTTCGGCTTTAAAAAATGAGAAATTTTAGTGTCAACTTACTTAATTCACCCAAAATATTCTCAACAAATTTTAAAA
>NW_019667801.1:0-230 GCF_002806865.2 Cucurbita pepo subsp. pepo
TTAAAAAATAATTAAAAAAACAACCTTACAACCCAACCCTATCCAACCCGAAAATAAATAATTGAGTTAAACTGCTCGGGTCACTAACCCAACCATCTCAAAATTTCGAGTTGGTCTAAAAAAATTCCAATTCAATCCAACCCGTGTATATTCCTACTATCACGAGGGTTAATTCTATATAATTTCATCACCTAACTCGACATCGAAATTCACAAACGTCTCTTTGACCA
>NW_019667802.1:0-230 GCF_002806865.2 Cucurbita pepo subsp. pepo
TTTTTTTTTTGTTCCCTTGACTCATGCATCTTTCATTTTGTTCTAATTGCCGAAGTACTCATGCTGGGAAATTATTGATACAGGCAATTAAAATGCATTAATTCAAGGAGTATTACCTGCATTCTTTCCTCAAATTATTTTGATTATTTATTGTAGTTGTGCTGGCTGAGAATGGGAGGCTGAGATATGTAGATAGCATAGCAAAGAGATTTTTGGAGTTGACTATGGCT
>NW_019667803.1:0-230 GCF_002806865.2 Cucurbita pepo subsp. pepo
ACTCATGTATACCCCTGATATTTAAACTATCATATTTAAAATGGTATGAGAAAAAGGTAAAGGAACAACATTAAATATGAGTTAAAGACAAACAAAAGGAAGAAAATAATCACATCCCAATGACATTTTTATTGTTTTTTTTAAAAAAAAACGTGAAAATAGTCGAAATGGAACTTTGTTTTTGTTGGATTCTATGTGTTTTGAATCAAACCATAGAACAAAAAAAAAAC
>NW_019667804.1:0-230 GCF_002806865.2 Cucurbita pepo subsp. pepo
AAGCCCGAAAGGGAAAAGCCAAAAGAGGACAATATCTAATAACGGTGGACTTGGACGGTTACAAATGGTATCAGAGCCAGACCCTAGACAATGTGCTAGCGAGGAGGTTGAGCCTCGAAGGGGGGTGGATACGAGATAGTGTACCAGCAAAAGACGCTGGCCAGAAGTGGGTGGATTGTGGGGTCTCATATCGATTGGAGAAGGGAACGAGTGCCAGTGAGGAAACTAGA
>NW_019667805.1:0-230 GCF_002806865.2 Cucurbita pepo subsp. pepo
ACAAATAACCAACCTGCAATGAATAGAGATGCTATGAATGACCCAGTATCAAATACGGGTGATGATGTCAGCAAAAGAACGTTCTCCTGTGGTTTCAGACATGCCGAGCTTCAAGGGGATTGATTCCAGTAAATGAAAATTTTAGAGATGTATATTTAACTTGAAAAATCTATGTTAGGTGAACAAGAACTGGGACAAGATGGATATAAATTATCCCTGTCTTCACTTCC
>NW_019667806.1:0-230 GCF_002806865.2 Cucurbita pepo subsp. pepo
TGAGCTGATCTTTCTGTTCACTCTCATTCTTGCTTCTTTCTTACAGTCGAGTAAAAGAGTGAGTTCAGTAGTTGTTCAGTCTCTTTCTTTCATTTGTTTCGTCTTGACTTACTGTGAAGTCTCATTGTTCAGGGGGAATCCATGAATTAGCTACTGAACCTAGTGAAAGAAGAGTGAAAGAAGGATTGAAGGAGACAAGCCTATTTACCTTGTTCAATCAGTCCAATGCA
>NW_019667807.1:0-230 GCF_002806865.2 Cucurbita pepo subsp. pepo
TCAATTTTATAATCATTGTTATTAATTCTTTCAAGAAATTGGTAAGGGTCATCCCCTCTTAGATGTAACTTTATTTTCCTTTAAAATGAAAATCGTTCCTTGCGAAAATGTATCTAAACCGGATCAGCGGGATGAAAAATAAGTTTCTTTCGTCATTTCTTCATTCTTGAAGCAACTTTAAGATTTTATTTTTTTTAATTCTCTATCACCTCTTTATACGAGGTCTTGAC
>NW_019667808.1:0-230 GCF_002806865.2 Cucurbita pepo subsp. pepo
AAAAGACAGCAAAGTGCATTCACTTCCTCCGCATTGAAATTTCTTCTCACTGTCATCCTCCAAGATCTTAACGTAACCTCTCAAGCATTACATACCATCTCAAAAACTAATAAGATTCACAAGTTGGGTAGGACCTTATCAAGACTGGAGTATGGTAAAAGTGGTGAACTAGAAGGAATTCAACATATGACAATCACTCAAGCTGATATACATCGTATTAAGAACATAAA
>NW_019667809.1:0-230 GCF_002806865.2 Cucurbita pepo subsp. pepo
TCTTGTTCCCCCTTCCAACTTTTCATAAAGTAGTAAAGATTGAGATAGTTTAACTCACTCTGGGACACATTTGGTTCTCTTAATAGGGTAACTTAATCGGCCGAGCAGTCATAGAATTCTGCGATGGAGCGCCTCCTGTGAGGACCACTTTGATTCTTTACCTTCTAGATTGGTGTTTATCAGCCTGAAATGTACTGAATCTAATTTGTTGCTTCTCTGTTCATGGGAAT
>NW_019667810.1:0-230 GCF_002806865.2 Cucurbita pepo subsp. pepo
GGGCTTTCCTTTCTAGATTTTTAAAACTGTGTGGCTGATGGCAATACATAACGGACCGAAGCGGACAATATTTGCTAGCGGTGGGCTTGAGCTATTATAAATGCTATCAAAGCCAGACACCGGGTGGTGTGCCAGCGAGGACATTGATCCCCCAAAGGGGTGGATTGTGAGATCTCACATCGGTCGGAGAGGGAACGAAACATTCCTTACAAGGGTGTGGAAACCTCTCC
>NW_019667811.1:0-230 GCF_002806865.2 Cucurbita pepo subsp. pepo
ACCACCAATCGATGAACCTGCAATTGAATCAAAAGAAAAGACCTAGAACTTAGCCTGGAAAGAAAGAATTGGAATCTGAGAATTAAGAAACAAAATTCACGAGGGAATTGGAAGAATACCTCGTACTCGACCTTGTGCTTTTCGGATTCCTCAAGAGGAACGTAATACTTAGCCAGACGGGTCTTGCCCTGCCTATTTTGCAAAAGTATGAATCGGATCTGCAAAAAATC
>NW_019667812.1:0-230 GCF_002806865.2 Cucurbita pepo subsp. pepo
AGTAGCTTTATTGAACTAGGTTAGAATTATTTGATGCACCCCATTAATACTTCTTATTACTAATTTATTGAGAATTATTTGTTCATGTAATTAAAATATTAAATTATAAAAAAAAATACTTATTTATTTATTATTACGTGAATATCATTAATATGTGAAATTATTGTTACATCATGAATTGAACTTGTTGGAAAATTAAATAATTAGCCGAATTGATAATATTTATTAAA
>NW_019667813.1:0-230 GCF_002806865.2 Cucurbita pepo subsp. pepo
CGTTAGTGGATGCGTTTTAAAATCTCGAGTTATTTGTTTAAACCCAGCTCGACATATGTAAATTTAATCGAGCAAATCAAAATTTTTCAGTACGTTTTTCCAAAGTTAGTGATAATATCTTCTTTAAAAATCGATCGTTTACCCAATTGGGTAAGGATATTTGGGATGATATTCAGACTTTAGCTACGCTCGAACTAGCAATAATTCGAGTTATTTGTTCAAACTCAGCT
>NW_019667814.1:0-230 GCF_002806865.2 Cucurbita pepo subsp. pepo
ATAACGTAATGGTTAAGATATCAATTCCTTCACTTGAAGTCAGTGGTTCGTATTCTCGACCCTACATTTGTTGTAGTAAAAGAAATGAAGTGAAAATACAAATTTAAACTGTTTTTTTTTAACAAGAAACAAATTTTTAAACTGTTACATCTTTCTGAACTGTTATTTAGAGCTAATAAAGAATTGATATCATTATGTGGACTAAAATTTTATCTTTGAACTTTATATTG
>NW_019667815.1:0-230 GCF_002806865.2 Cucurbita pepo subsp. pepo
AAATACAAGTCACTATTAGTGTCCGTCCAAACGGCAATACCAAAAAGACCATAATCGCCTCATGGTGAAACAAAATTACAATATTACCGCAATAAAGCTAGAATTATATAAAATTCATGAAATTGCGAACCTAATAACATATTTTAGGTCGAATTTAATTTTGGTCATAAATGTACCAAAAATTTGTCAAGCTCGATTTGATTGGTTGGCCGTTATTTTGGTAATACAAT
>NW_019667816.1:0-230 GCF_002806865.2 Cucurbita pepo subsp. pepo
CTATCATATATCATAAGAGCTGATGCTAAAGCCCCTAATGTATCAGCAGTTTGAGCAGCTGATGTGCATGCCTCAAGGCTTTGTCCAAGGCTTGAGATGACAAAAGATAATCCCCCCGAAATGTTTGCTAAAGCACACATAGCATTCTCCTGCAATGCCTGAGCATACTCACCCTGCATGAATTCTTTTGAGGGAGCTATTGTTGCATTTATCAAGGCAGGAATGCCATT
>NW_019667817.1:0-230 GCF_002806865.2 Cucurbita pepo subsp. pepo
AAGAAAACTTCCCTTTCCTCAATGATCCTCGTCCAAACAATATGCCACCAGCTTCATATTATGGGTAAGAACAGGAAGTTTTAAGGATATATCCTACAATGGAAGGGCAAATTTAAAGAACTCATAAGAACATGAACAAGTAAGAAGATTTAGACCTGGGTATAGCACTCAATTGCAGCTCTGAAATCCTTCTGCCGGAAAGCAAAGTCGCCCTTTTTCTTCGAGGTCAA
>NW_019667818.1:0-230 GCF_002806865.2 Cucurbita pepo subsp. pepo
AACTCCCCGGATCTATCACTATTACAGTCGCTAAACGCCCCAGAACTATGACCGTTGGTGAGATCATCAAAGGTCCGGCCCATATAAGTAAAATTAGCGGGACTGTCCGTCCCCATGGCCGGAAACGAATCGGAGTTGTTTGGTGGAAGAAGGAAGAGGAGGCGGGGTGCGGAGGTCGGAGGTTGGAGAGGGGAATCTGGGGAAAGGGGGATTATAAAGGGAAGGGATAA
>NW_019667819.1:0-230 GCF_002806865.2 Cucurbita pepo subsp. pepo
AGAGAAAGATGGGCTGTGTATTTTCTCATGGTTATGACTTGCAGAATGAAGAAGGCCGCCCAAGCCAGAGTGGCGATGATGAGGAAGATGGAGCCTTTGATGACCTTTCCGTCGTTGTGAAGGTTGGACGCCGCCGCTGCATCCGCCGTGGGTGGTGTGTTTGGGTGGCGGCCATGCCCAGTCCAGAAGAAGTTGATGACACTTCCTTTATAAAATGTCATCAACATGGC
>NW_019667820.1:0-230 GCF_002806865.2 Cucurbita pepo subsp. pepo
AATTACTCTTAGGGTATAACAATGGCTTGTTTAAGACCCTAATCACTTGCTTCAATTTGGTAATTCCTTTCCTTGGATCCTTTAAGTCTTACCTGAGTGACTTATTCTTATTGAAGTTAATTATCTTCATTTTGGGGTATTACCGACCATGAAAGTTAAGATAGAATAGCAGTATGCATTGTTTTCGGGTAGTAGCTTTATATGTGACTTTTCATTTTCGCACTCAAACA
>NW_019667822.1:0-230 GCF_002806865.2 Cucurbita pepo subsp. pepo
GGATTGTGATGTCCCACATTGGTTGGGGAGGAGAACAAACTTTTAAAGTCTTGAGAGGAAACCCGAAAGAGAAAATTCAAATAGGATAATATCTGCTAGCGGTGGATCTGACCCGTTACAAAATATAAATTAGTTTGAGAACAAAAATTGATATTTTTTTTCCATAATTTTTAATATCGTGAAACTAATTGAATGGTCAAACCATTGTGAAGAACGAGTTTGAGAAATGA
>NW_019667823.1:0-230 GCF_002806865.2 Cucurbita pepo subsp. pepo
TTTCCTTTTATTTTCTTGCTAATTAGTTGAGAATATAGTCAAAGCGATCAGATTATAGAAATGAAAATGGAAATGAAACTTAAATTTTGTTATTATTTCTTTTTTTTTTTTTTAGGTTAGTGACAAGACCTTGGATTCAAAATAATTTTTGAATGGATTGATGAAACTCAAAACAGACTTGAAAAGAAATCTCGAAAGCTCATGTGCCGTAGGTGGGAAGATATGGGCTG
>NW_019667824.1:0-230 GCF_002806865.2 Cucurbita pepo subsp. pepo
CACTAATATTATATTTGAATTAGTAAAATAATAATAAAAAAACAAGAGATTGGCACAATTTCTAAAAAAATAATAATTCACCTAATATTAATATGAATTTTAAGAGGCAACCGGCATCTAAAATGTTTAAATAATAATAAATAAATAAATATATTTTTAAATATATGCCCTCAGAAATAAATTGATATCAAACCCACTCCTATAAAATTGGGAGTTCACTTCACACCACC
>NW_019667825.1:0-230 GCF_002806865.2 Cucurbita pepo subsp. pepo
AAAAAAAAAAAGTAAATATATTAAAATTAATTAAAATCCTTTGTAAAATAAAATTAATTAAATGTGATATGCAATTAAAATAAAAATTATTTACCAAAAATGAAAAAATTCCATCATAAAAATATTATAATGACATCATAAATACAATTTGTAAGAAGAATGATTTACATAATTCAATAAATATTATATCAACAAGTTGCTGTGGTGTAGTGGTTATCACGTTAGTCTTA
>NW_019667826.1:0-230 GCF_002806865.2 Cucurbita pepo subsp. pepo
AAAATACCATATTCAGCATTTAGACAATTTTTACTTAACGATATCTCAATGTCTCCCACTACACCAATTGAGATTGATTTTCTAATGCCAACATATATAATATATTCTATATTATCAAGTATTTTTCAAAAATTACATATAACTATAATGAAAAACAAATATTGAAAGTAGATCTTATATCAACTATCGGTGTCACCTAGTCTCCATAAAAAATCTAGTAAATCAAATTT
>NW_019667827.1:0-230 GCF_002806865.2 Cucurbita pepo subsp. pepo
TATTTTCAAGACAAAGCATGTTTGGAGCCAACATTACGCATCGGGGATGAAAAGGCACTAGTAATTGAAAGTTCTTTCACAAAATTATGTTTGCTAGGGCGTAAAGTCGCAAGGAACGTCCAGAAGCCTGAGACTGCTGTTGTTCTGGATACAAGTGGCACTAACGACACACCTAAATCGTCTTCCTCACTTTCCAACCAGACTAATGCGGTCTTAGAGAACACTTATCG
>NW_019667828.1:0-230 GCF_002806865.2 Cucurbita pepo subsp. pepo
AACACTTAATAAACAAATGCCTATTTTATTTTATAATTTATTTATGTTTGAATTCCTTTTGATTTCTTTTCATTTAATACATATTTGGTTTGGATGTTTGTAAACAAGTAGGTTAAAAATAATAATAATAATTGTCACGTGAATATAGACTAATTTATTTTTGAAAATCAATAATAAGCGGGCAACTAAGATTAAATTTAAATTTTATTTATTTGTTATTTAACAAAAAA
>NW_019667829.1:0-230 GCF_002806865.2 Cucurbita pepo subsp. pepo
GCAGGTAATGCTTATAGGAACATAGCTTAGCGGTAATTGACGTGTAGAATGTACTTACTCGGTGTGAAAATGAATATTTCAACATTCTTTCCCTTTTCATCATTGCCTCTTGCTTTCTTAAATGCAAGGCTTCAATGCCCCTTTTGGAGAGACTGCTGCCATCCCAGTTTCTTAGGCTGTTCAAATCAAGCTGATATCATAATAAACAAACCTTAACGGGTTAGTACTCG
>NW_019667830.1:0-230 GCF_002806865.2 Cucurbita pepo subsp. pepo
GGCACATCGCCCGGTGTCTGGCTCTGATACCATTTGTAATAACTCAAGTCCACTGCTAGTAGATATTGTTCTCTTTGGGTTTTTCCTTTCAGTTTTTAAAACGTGTTTGATAGGGAGTGGCTTTCACACCCTTATAAAGAATGTTTAGTTGCTGGCACACCGTCTCGTGTCCACCCCGCTTTGGGGCTCAGCCTCCTTGTTGGCACATCGCCCAGTGTCTGGCTCTGATA
>NW_019667831.1:0-230 GCF_002806865.2 Cucurbita pepo subsp. pepo
AACAGCAAAAGCAAAGGCAAAAGCGGAAATGGCAAGTTATCATTTATCGGTCAAGGTTGGCGCAAAAGGCAAGGCTTCTGCTCATGCTGAATACATTGAGCGAGAGGGAGAATACAAACTTAAAAATAAAGAAAAATTAGAAGCCGTTGAACATGGAAATATGCCTGAATGGGCACAAGACAATCCTAATATATTTTGGCAATGTGCCGATGAATATGAGCGTAAAAACG
>NW_019667833.1:0-230 GCF_002806865.2 Cucurbita pepo subsp. pepo
AAAACCTCTGATTTGCATCTCTTCGTAAGCGCCACGCTTCGCTTCCGGCACTGTTCTTCCGGCCTCCTCCCTTCTCCGCCTCCGTCCTCGCGATCACTGTCGAGCTCTCAATCAGGTACTTCTTTTCGTTACTTTTTTTTTTTTTAATGTTCTGTTCACCATCTTCTTGACCATCTCCTAATCTGATTAGTGTTCGTTCTGGATGTGCGTTTTATGCAGTCTTACCTAAC
>NW_019667834.1:0-230 GCF_002806865.2 Cucurbita pepo subsp. pepo
AGAACTACTTCACGGTTCTTAATGTTAAAGATTTGCTTTTTAATGACTTTGGAGATCGTGTTGCCCAAATGTTACATATCCAATTGGTTAAGCCCTTTTCTCAAAATCTAAAAACTATTGTTCCCCCAGAAATCATTGTTGTTAATACTCATCTGTTATTTCCTCATGATTCCAGTCTATCCATAGCAAGACTAAACCAGGTATATACTCACTTGTTCATCCTTCTAATC
>NW_019667835.1:0-230 GCF_002806865.2 Cucurbita pepo subsp. pepo
TTTTTCCATTTACCTTTATTGTTCTCTATCTTTATAATTTATTTGATTTTATAATTTTCACTGATTTGGGCAAATATTATCAACTAAAATATATTCTTAAAAAAAACAAAAAAACAAAAAATATATCTTTTTTAAACTAATCTACCCTCAACTCTGTGATATTTTTGTTGTTTAAACTTAACAATCCAAATTTTAATTATATTATACAAAAGGCAAATAAATAAATAAAT
>NW_019667836.1:0-230 GCF_002806865.2 Cucurbita pepo subsp. pepo
CACCAAAAGCATGAACTGTAACAACCCATGCATAGGATTCAGATTAGGATATGGAATCCGGATTCGGTGCAGATTAGGATTTGGAATCCGGATTCAGCGCCTGATGACCCTAGCATTCCCCTAGATCCACTACAATATGGTCACGTTACTTAATCCTCGCTTTTAAGAGTGAAGACTATCCCCAAAAACTAGCATGAGTCTTTCCAGCATGTTTTGTCTTCACTCACATG
>NW_019667837.1:0-230 GCF_002806865.2 Cucurbita pepo subsp. pepo
GAGTGTTAGACTGAAGATCTAAAGGTCACGTGTTCGATCCATGTTCATCGCACATGGTTCACCTTGCATAGGTAGATTTGAAGTTCACATGTTTGATCTTCACGTTCACCACACCTGATTCTAGTTGCATAAGCCGACTATTCAATAAAAAATGAGTCATTATTCATTTTTAAAATCTCACTGAATTATCGAAAATACCTTTACTGATGAATATTCATTTTTAATGTTAG
>NW_019667838.1:0-230 GCF_002806865.2 Cucurbita pepo subsp. pepo
AGGATGGACTAGTGACGTAGTCCCAATTCAAAGGTGGCTACCTAATGAAGTACTACCTAGTTGTAGTAAGGCGCAAGAATAAGGTAGCCTTCCTAGAACTGAAATAGGGTGTGGAAAGAGTCAAGTAGTATGATTTAGTGCCCTACAAACTGGCAAGGTTTGCGCCAGAGGTTGTACTGAGATGACGAAGATGGACCACTTCATTACAATTTCGAAGGATGAGATCTAGG
>NW_019667839.1:0-230 GCF_002806865.2 Cucurbita pepo subsp. pepo
ACATCACAGGAGACTTTTGAGTTCCTCAACATTTTGCATAATCACGGACTTCCAAAAGTTATGGGAGTTCTCACTCACCTTGATAAGTTTAAGGATGCAAAAAAGTTGAGGAAAACAAAGCAGCATCTTAAACATCGCTTTTGGACTGAGATACGCACAGGAGCAAAATTATTTTATCTGTCTGGGCTTATTCATGGAAAGTAAGGATCTTCTTCTTCACTCCTATCTTC
>NW_019667840.1:0-230 GCF_002806865.2 Cucurbita pepo subsp. pepo
ATCAATCTCTTTCATCATCCTAATTTTAATTTTTTAAATATCGATCTAAAGCTCATCTTTTACTTCTTTTTGTATCGGATAACATGTTACAATCTACAAGTGTACTCAATACATTTTAGTGGCATTCGTAAATTCAGGGTTGAGTTTATGAAATTGTTATGTCCTAGTTGTGATTGATCATCAACTCCTCAAACAGGAAAAAGTTAAAAAGTTTATGATTCAAAAAGAAA
>NW_019667841.1:0-230 GCF_002806865.2 Cucurbita pepo subsp. pepo
AGGTTTAGCGGGACTGTTGTACACGGGGTTGGATCTGATGGGGCCTCATCGGAGAAGGGAGTAGTAGGGGGTGTATCAAGCAGCCTTTGGGCCTTGGCCTACATTCGGTGTCTTTTTGATCTTGATGGCTGTGGTACTGTCCCCTTGCTAGTTTGGGGCATATCCCAACCTCCTCCTGAAATTCAGGTCGTTCCTCTTCAGGTGTTAGAACTGAGGTATCTTGAACTTCC
>NW_019667842.1:0-230 GCF_002806865.2 Cucurbita pepo subsp. pepo
CTACACTATCAAATTCTCTTACATGGTCCCTCCTAATTTTAGTAATTAAAAAAAAAATAATCATTTTGAACTCTTTTTACAGCAAATTTTTTTAAATAATCATTCTTATGTTTTATCATCAAAACCATGTAAATCTCGAAAAATCATCAACTAGCATAGTAATTCCCTCCCTAGGTAGCTATTTTAGGAGGGCCAATAAGTCTATGTAATAGTTGAAGAGGTCTAGTACA
>NW_019667843.1:0-230 GCF_002806865.2 Cucurbita pepo subsp. pepo
CTCCGGACTATAGGCATCATAGGTCATATTCTCGATCCCGCTCACCGTATAGGTTACCTACCAGGAGACGCGACAGGTCTTACTCACCTTATGACTATTATTCGCCTGAACCTTACTATAGAAGGCACAGGCATTGGTCCCGGTCATATTCTCGATCCCGCTCACCGCATAGGACACCTACCAGGAGACGTGACAGGTCTTACTCACCTTATGATTGTTATTCCCCTGAA
>NW_019667844.1:0-230 GCF_002806865.2 Cucurbita pepo subsp. pepo
TTTTTTTTTTTTTTTTTTTTTTTTTTCCTCCATTGGAGTCAGCTTACCTGTGAATCCACTAAATTTTCTCTCGACAGAGATAAGAAGAAAGAGTTTGCTCGAAATTGTGCTGCATATTATCCCATTGGAGCTGATGTCTTCTTGTCTCAGAGAAAGGTTGATCATATTGCCCGTTTTGTGGAACTTCCTGCCATAAATCCAGCTGGAGATGTCCCTTCTATTCTTGTAGT
>NW_019667845.1:0-230 GCF_002806865.2 Cucurbita pepo subsp. pepo
CAAACATTATAAAAATGTAATGAAAAGCATATGGTAGTATATAAAAATATAATGAAGAGCACAGGGTAGAAACATGCATTAAGTCCAATATTTAGCCAAAAAAAAAAATTACTTCGATTTACGCATGTGGTAATTTTAGTTGAGTAATCTTATCCTCTAAATGAGAAATTCATCACTAGCACATGATCGTTATGTGCCAATTTTTTTTTTTTTTTTTTTTTTTTTTTTTT
>NW_019667846.1:0-230 GCF_002806865.2 Cucurbita pepo subsp. pepo
TGAGGAGATTGTGATGAATTTACCCTTCCCTGATAAGGGGAATGTTTCGTGGCTAGCTTGTTGGTTTGCTATCGTGTGGGAAATGTGGATTTAAGAACAATAGATTTCTCAGAGAGTGGTGAGGTCTTTAGAAGAGGTTTGAGAAGCGGTGAGGTTTAAAGCCTCTGTGGGTGCATCCCCTTTTCGGATTTTTTTTTTTTTTTTTTTTTTTTTTTTTTTTTTTTTTTTTG
>NW_019667847.1:0-230 GCF_002806865.2 Cucurbita pepo subsp. pepo
AATAGGTTAAAGCATCTTATCTTCTGTCCTATCCAACTCTCCCTCTTCTCTTTGCTTTTCTTTCCTCTGGCTTGAAAGACGAAAGACACTCCTCTCTCTCTTCTGATTCTTCCCCCTAAGAAAATGATGATAATTCCTTTCCCTCTTTGCGCCACAGAGGGGAAGGATCAAGATCAGANTGCGCCACAGAGGGGAAGGATCAAGATCAGAGCTAAGATTCCGAGTTTACA
>NW_019667848.1:0-230 GCF_002806865.2 Cucurbita pepo subsp. pepo
TGATGTTTAGAATTGAATTTCGAAGAAACTGAGTGCATAAAAGAGTAAAAGATTTCTTGAAATCGACCCCTAATTCGNCATAAAAGAGTAAAAGATTGCTTGAAATCGACCCCTAATTTGGAGACCTTTAGTTGGGACGTTTGAACTATGTGATAAAAAAACAGAGTCATGATCGACGTCTTTCAAAACTTTTGTGGGAAATTATTAGATAAGTCTTGATGATTTAGAAT
>NW_019667849.1:0-229 GCF_002806865.2 Cucurbita pepo subsp. pepo
ATAGAGGGAATATTGGTTCAGGTTAAGGTTCAGTAGTTATTAATCATTCCTCTTGTCTTGCTTTCTCTGATTCTGATTCATGTTCCGGTTCTGGTTCCTTCTTTAATGAATTGACTCTCCTGGAATATCTTCTTCTTTCTACTATTTCTAATTGTAACAAACAGACTGATAGGGGAAGGAGCAAACAGACTGATAGGTGCAGGAGTTCAGTTCACTCTCATTCATCTTT
>NW_019667850.1:0-229 GCF_002806865.2 Cucurbita pepo subsp. pepo
AAAAGAAAGAGAGACATCTTCGTTTCATCTGAACCTGCTTGCTCTGATCATAACATCTTCAACTCAATGCCTTGCAGGAGATGAAGAAATTTAGAACTCAAAAAGACCTTGGCTTTGCCACAATAGTGGAGTGGTTCAATATTTGCAAGCTGAACTGTCCAGGCTTTTCAGTGGTATCAATCTTGGACTGTCCAGGAGGAGGCAGCAGCTCAAAGTTCTGAATGAGACG
>NW_019667851.1:0-229 GCF_002806865.2 Cucurbita pepo subsp. pepo
AACTAGACGTTCCTTGTCTTTAACTGAAAAGAATGAGTGATCCCGTTGGAAAATGCAATCACATGCAATGTCTATCATGTCTGGTGGGATTTAAGATCATGTCTTAGCATTGAGCTCAACTTTTATTTTTTTATGGTATAAATAGATGTGTTGTACTTCTTTACACAAATTCTATGCACATCCACTAGAAAATATTGTTTTTGGAACCCTATATCACATTCTAAAAGAT
>NW_019667852.1:0-229 GCF_002806865.2 Cucurbita pepo subsp. pepo
CACGCCATGATATGAGTGGAAAAATTGAAATTTGATGTTAATCTCAATTTATTATAATTAATTTAAAAATATGTTAACGGATGAGGATTATTATATGTGAGTCCCACATTGATTAATTTAGTGGACGATCATACATTTATAAGCGAAGAATATTATCTCATTGGTACCAGACAATTTGAAAGAAAAAATAAAAAAAAAATCGAAACTTGGCACAAACCGACCAAATTGG
>NW_019667853.1:0-229 GCF_002806865.2 Cucurbita pepo subsp. pepo
CCTAGGAATTCACGAAACCTTGGCAAATTGGCGACCTAAACAAAGTTATAGGTTATTATAACTTATTATTATTTTCTAGTCATAACATTTTAAACAATTATAATATGTCGCTTATTGTTTTTTCAATTTGAATATAATTTAAATTAGTTAAAATATTTTTGTTTCGAGTTGGTTTGATTTTATTAGTTCATGTTATTGAAAAAACAAAATAAAATTTAAAAATTAAGAA
>NW_019667854.1:0-229 GCF_002806865.2 Cucurbita pepo subsp. pepo
GAATCTGGTAAGTGAAGTTGTAACTCATGTTAAAAATGAAAAATTATGATTCAATTCTATTAATTTTATCTCTAATAAGTTTGGTTAATTTTTTATTATTTTAAAAAGGTAATAGGTACGTATTTTTAATTAGCCTAAATAATTAATTTTAGGTTTCAAAATTTTATTAAGTATTTAACGAATTCTTAATGTTTCAGTTCAGATTTATTGTTTCTTAGGATATAAACAT
>NW_019667855.1:0-229 GCF_002806865.2 Cucurbita pepo subsp. pepo
GACCTTGAGGCCAGCTGGGATTGAAAAACACTGCAGCAACAGAGGATACTACAACAACTCGCTTAACTTTTGCATCCACACATGCTTCAAGCACGTTACGTGTGCCCTTTACAGCAGGTTCGATCACTTCTGTCTGAGAGTAATATTAACGAAAATATGAGACAAAGAGCAAGCACACTATAAACAACATAACTGAAGTGAGTTCTCAAAATCAATTTTCCTTAAGCTA
>NW_019667857.1:0-229 GCF_002806865.2 Cucurbita pepo subsp. pepo
TTTAATTACTCGGTGAGTTGAGAATATAAGCAGATATACTTCAACTTATAAACAGAGCGGTGATTTAACATCATATAAGAATAGGAGAATTTCGTGTTCAATTGATACTCACTTGTCGAGTCTCGTCTCGTCTCGTGCTAATCTCGTAATCGTAGATAGCAACGAAGTTATACGTGACCGAGCTACAGAAGAAAGTGGAAGAAAAGTTGCACAAGGTAAACATCAACTT
>NW_019667858.1:0-229 GCF_002806865.2 Cucurbita pepo subsp. pepo
ACAAGAGTAGAGAGCCACATTACTTTTATTGCATTTGTGTGCATTATTCTATAACTGCTCAGAACATGATAAAAATAAAACCTTTTTTACGAGTGATAATACTAAATCTTCCACCTAAACATAAGTATTGAATCGTCTTTACCTTCTCGAAGCAGTCTCTCTCAAACAAATACTTCAGAACAGAAAAAAGCACAGCCAACCGAGAAGCACACGGTGCTGCAAACAAAAA
>NW_019667859.1:0-229 GCF_002806865.2 Cucurbita pepo subsp. pepo
CAGACAAGAACAGATAAGTAAAAGATCTATCATCACAAACACAAATAGGAAAGTACATCCAAGGATAATAGCAAAAAACCCTAATCCCCTTTCCAAAGTTAATAACCCTAAGAACATTAGTTTCCGACTCGCAAAGAGTGAGAATAATGAACACAGCTAGGAAAATGCATCCAGCTATCAAACCTGACAGAACTTCGGTCACACATTCCGACTCCAATCGAGGCAAAAA
>NW_019667860.1:0-229 GCF_002806865.2 Cucurbita pepo subsp. pepo
CATGGGGCTTGTTTAGGGTACTCTTAAATCTACCCCCAATAAATTGAAGAGAATTCCCATGATGAACAACAAGCTTGTAAATGGTCTTGGGTCTAGCAACAAACTGACTTTGACGATGAACAACAAAAGTAGTATCCGTGGGAAATTTGAAAATGTAACAGGTTCCCAATAAACTCTTGGTCTTTATATGATGATGAATGAGGATGTCTGATGTATATGCCATTTTGAA
>NW_019667861.1:0-229 GCF_002806865.2 Cucurbita pepo subsp. pepo
ATCTAGTAAATCAAATTTACTTTCATTTAGATTTTTCTTTCGTGAGAGTAATTTCCAAAAAATTTCTCACTACGGTAACCGTCTCCTAACTGTTTCCTATCAATAGTTTAGTCATAAAACTTTTCTTGAATTTTATAATACTTAATTTAGAAATTGTTTAGTTAATTATCTAAATTTAGCTTCTATGAGTTAAACATCTCATATGTTTTTGTCATTTTCTTATCTTTTA
>NW_019667862.1:0-229 GCF_002806865.2 Cucurbita pepo subsp. pepo
TATATAAATGAAGATGGGTCAACTCTGAGAAAATATAGGAACCCCTTAGATCTGTATATTATTTATTGACAGTTTATGCATTTTATTATACCCACTGGAAGGACTTTGTTTATTAATAATAATAATAAATAAAAAACAGGTCAATTCTAAAACTCTTTTAAAAAAATAAAAAAACATTAAGAGTCCATAAAAAAATAAAATGTCTCCTTGGTAGTTGTGATTTGCTAAA
>NW_019667863.1:0-229 GCF_002806865.2 Cucurbita pepo subsp. pepo
CTTTATTTACTACAAATATTGTAACAGGATCAGAAAGCATATAGGGGAATGACTTCTTCATCTTCTCTTGCTTTAGTATTTCTTATAGCTTTACACTACACCTTCCCTTCCTTATTCAACAATAAATGTAGAACGATAGAGAGAGTTAGTAGTTCTGCAGACTGATAGGTTACGCGGTTCGGGTCATGAATAAGTAAACAGTAAAGGGTCCTCCCGCACGCTCAGGATC
>NW_019667864.1:0-229 GCF_002806865.2 Cucurbita pepo subsp. pepo
GTTCTTCTATAATAAATCAGCACACAGAGGTTCACATCAGAACGCAGCCAATGTATATTGAGCAGACATTGTTTCAGTAGTAAGGTGAACAAGAGAAGTTTTATTTTTATGAATAACAAAAACTTTTTCTGTGCCAACAAATCACAAAACCACCTATTTATGCAATGTACATACGCTCAAAATTTCTGGACAAGGATTATTAATGTCTTTGGATGGCATCTAACTTTTC
>NW_019667865.1:0-229 GCF_002806865.2 Cucurbita pepo subsp. pepo
CACCGAATAATGGATGTTTATGCCAACCAAAAAGTTAGCTCGATAACAGATTTGTCCCACAAAAAGTGCCCATCAATATGCCATGTGCAAATTAAAATATGCGTCAAAGTATGTCACGGTCATACTTTTTCAACTGTGCAATGTCGTGATATCGTCCTCGATGATTTATTTGAGGGCACAACCATAGTTAGGTTGGGACATATAGCAACTCACTTCAAAACCAGCAAAG
>NW_019667866.1:0-229 GCF_002806865.2 Cucurbita pepo subsp. pepo
AATTAACATACTATTTAGGTTGGTTAACAAGATAACATCTTACAGGCTAATATCTTCACCAAGTGGCAAACGAAGCATACGTGTACTTATGACCGAGTGCAAGTACCAGACGAATTTTAGAACCCCTACTAATATGGATTAATACCATAAAAGTTTCATGGATCTATAGTCCTTTTCCATCAGAATAGAATAGAATAGATAGCTTTATCCTGCTCTTTTACATGATATG
>NW_019667867.1:0-229 GCF_002806865.2 Cucurbita pepo subsp. pepo
CTCTGCTGCTGCCATGTGTCACACAGCGGCGCGGCAGTCCTTGGCTCAGCTCGACGCAAATAGCTCGGGCTCCCTCCGGTGACGCTCTAGCGGCTCCTCCGACGGCTCCAGCGGCTGTTTGACTCGGCTCACCTGTTTTCAGCCCGGTTCCACTGTTTCGACCCTCCCGAATCTGTTTTTGGCCCCGTTTAAGGTATCCGAGGCCGTTTTAGAGCTGTATTTCACATTT
>NW_019667868.1:0-229 GCF_002806865.2 Cucurbita pepo subsp. pepo
TTTTTAAATGGTACGAAAATGGTAAAAACTGTTCTTTATTCTTTTGTATTGCTCATACCAATTTTTAATGGTGAGAAATATAAGTGGTGAAGCATCAAGATGAAGACTTTGCTTAAATTGAATGAGCTATAAGACTTGGTGGAGTATGAGTTTGTTGATGTATTAGGACCCACAACAGAAGAAAAAGGAGACGAGAGAAACCAAGAAAAAGGATGTCAATACTCTATTC
>NW_019667869.1:0-229 GCF_002806865.2 Cucurbita pepo subsp. pepo
TTAGTGTTTGTGTTCAGTAAAATCTAGTTATTAAGTGGAGGTACGATTCAAACCAATAAAATCATGAAAACATACGGGATGAGCAAATTTAAAGATTACCACAGATATTTGAAAGACGTCCCCACAGCCCCTCCATGTGCACCCATTTTAAAAACAAATAAAAAAAAAAGATCCGAAAATACTATTGGCTAATATGATGGAATAATAAAAGTTATCCTAAACCTAAACA
>NW_019667870.1:0-229 GCF_002806865.2 Cucurbita pepo subsp. pepo
TCTTCACCTGGTAAGCTGAAGATGCTGCACCAAAAATAAAGTCTTCAGGAAAATCACTTCGTTTGATTACGTGATTACTATCGTCGTCCTGCACTTCCGCTACAAGAACACGAAGAAACAAAGTTAAAGAGGAAGAAGACGATAACGCAGCCATCTTTGATACTCATCATCGCTTGTTTTTGTTATGTTTGTTTGGTATTGAGTGATTATTAGGAGAAGTGCATATGTT
>NW_019667871.1:0-229 GCF_002806865.2 Cucurbita pepo subsp. pepo
AATGCCTTCACAACCAAGAAATACATACGGATCATTCATGTTCAAAATTTTCCAATTGTCGAAGAAAATTACCTTTTGATATGCGGAGACTTTCATTCCAATTTTCTTGTAAATTTATTCCTTACGAGAGAATGGGGCTTTAAAATACTAACCTTTTCCGTTTATTGAGCGAATAAATTAGCTAATGCGGATATTGTATATTTTTCTAGTAGCCATGATACTGTGTGTA
>NW_019667872.1:0-229 GCF_002806865.2 Cucurbita pepo subsp. pepo
CCCCACTTCCTTAGAACAGCAAAGAAATCAAGAGCTTTGTAAATTGTATATATGACCAATGACATGAGATTGAACTGAATGACACCAATCAAGTTTCACTATGCTGCTGGTAAAACTCATGAGCTGCCCCCATGAAAAACAAGTTTAGCTGATGTTTTCTGTCAACATCTCGATTCCAAAACGGAATCCAAACATCCTACACACGACTCGACTAATTTCACACAAAAAA
>NW_019667873.1:0-229 GCF_002806865.2 Cucurbita pepo subsp. pepo
CTCCAGCTCACTCTCAGGCAGGCTGTCAGCGATATCCTGCATTTCCTGCCGGGCGATTCTGTTAAGTTTCATTTCCGCTCTCCCATGCCGAGGCTTTTCAGCATCAGGCTGATGAAGGTGAAATCTTTGGCTTTCTCTGCCATCTCGCGCTGGCGCTCCAGCTCGTCCTGCTGCTTGCGGTACTGCTCTGCTGCGGCCGGTGCGTTCATGGTTTGCTCTCCTGAGCTAC
>NW_019667874.1:0-229 GCF_002806865.2 Cucurbita pepo subsp. pepo
GGAAAATCCAAGTCATCTACCATCTACCACAAGTATCTGTTTATAAATTCTTGTGGTTTAATTAAACCTTATTTTGTTGTTAGAGTGATTCCTATTTCTAACACAAATTAAGTGAGTGGAATAGCCACTAGAGGAAGCGCGTTAATTCAGTTGCCATTTGCCATTTTCTTTTCCACTTTTAGGATATGTTTAGGATATGTTATTCTTTAAATATGCTAATTGAATAATA
>NW_019667875.1:0-229 GCF_002806865.2 Cucurbita pepo subsp. pepo
CAAAAAACTCAATTATACTTTTGATCAATTTTGGTGATTGAAAAGCTCATATCAATAGAGAATACTGTTCTCAGCAACTTCCGTGAAAGATGTCGAGCCAAATAATGCCTCACACTTGGCTGATCTAAAGATTGAAAACAACTTTAAATTTTTCTCTCAAGAAACCCTAACCCTCCCTTTCTTTTTCCTTTTTCTTCTTTCTTTTCTTTCTTCTTTATCTTATTTTCCA
>NW_019667876.1:0-229 GCF_002806865.2 Cucurbita pepo subsp. pepo
AGGCTCCATTTCTGATGGATTTTTGTAGTTTCGTTGCTGCGTCGTTCAGATCTTTGGATTTTCTTCTCGATTACTCGTTTGTTTCGGACATTTTTCTCAATTGCATCTTTCAATGATCTGAAATGAAACATTATGACAGTTCCTTTAAATATTTCTATGTTTTTACGTAGAAGTTAATGACGGCGAAGAATTTATGATTTCCATTTTGTTATTTCTCCCCATCTAGTCC
>NW_019667877.1:0-229 GCF_002806865.2 Cucurbita pepo subsp. pepo
AGCGACAAAGGGGAAATTAAAGAAAAATTAAGGAAAAAAAAAGAATAATTTAGGGATTTGCGGATTAATCGTTTTTAATTAATGCAGATTTTAGTAAAGTTTTAATTGGTTAATTAATTAATTAATCAATTAGTTTAACGGATTTGAGAGAGAGAAACAAGTGGGCCCCCTTTTCAATCTAATATATTTGTATTTATTTATTTATTTATTTATTTATTTATTTATTTAT
>NW_019667878.1:0-229 GCF_002806865.2 Cucurbita pepo subsp. pepo
AATCATCATTCATGATGACCTTAATTTGATTGTTATCTCCGCGTCCTTTATTACATTGTAGAATTCAAAACTATTGTTCTGTTGTTTCGAGAGAAAGTGAATAGAGAGTAATCTACGAATGGAAAAGATCTCCATTAAAGATTAACAATGAAATATTCAAGCTGTTGATGCCAAAAGTCCCACATCGGCGGCTAATTTAGGGAATGATCATGGGTTTATAAGTGAGGAA
>NW_019667880.1:0-229 GCF_002806865.2 Cucurbita pepo subsp. pepo
AGTCTACCCCACACAACTATAGAATAAAGAGTTTTAAATACTAGAAGAAGAAAAGTGACAGTTTGTTCCCGTTCTTGACCTTAAGGAGTGGTAGTAACACCATATTCTGACAAATCCTATAAGATTCGGAATGTCGCTTCTCTATGAAAGCATAATTCTTGTCTCCCTCATTGGAGATCGTCCATCCAAGATGAAGACCTTGATAGAGTACATACATGGAAAGAAACAA
>NW_019667881.1:0-229 GCF_002806865.2 Cucurbita pepo subsp. pepo
CAGACCTCAAGACCAACATATTGAGTATGGGGTAACTCACATAGAAAGGTTACTCGATATTCTTAAAAGATCGGCTACTACATTTGAAGGACAAGCAAGGGCGTCTGGTTGCTCGAGTCGAGATAGGAAGAGATCGAATGTCCAAACTGAATTAAAGAAGCATATGAGAAACATGTTTGCGTGTCGATGTAGAAGACAAGGCATCACTGTGGCATCTCCGCTTTGGCCA
>NW_019667882.1:0-229 GCF_002806865.2 Cucurbita pepo subsp. pepo
TAAATATAAGATCCAAACATTTGAAATCATCTTAATACGCTGTTATCTAAAGGAATCTCAACCACTTTACAGGACTAAGAAAATGAAATCACAGATTCACAATCAAAATTCATCCCAGAACATGGTGTCACAGTCAAAAATAAATAAATAGACGCAACATAAATCAGGACTTCACCTTGTAAGATTTTTTATACCGGTCTCCAACAGCATCTAAAACTACCTCTTCTGT
>NW_019667883.1:0-229 GCF_002806865.2 Cucurbita pepo subsp. pepo
CCAGACCTGTGATTGCAACCCAAAAACCCATGCCTTGAACCGACGACCCGCGCCTCGGCTTGATTTCGGCTAGCACACACAGCCGCTCCTGGTTGCGCCACGTGTCAACATCTGGTGCAAAACTCTCCTCGGCTCTGGCGGCTTATTCGGCTCGAAAAACCTATTTCCAACCTGTTTGGCACTGTTCATCGAGTCTAGTGACAATGGTGTATCTTGATCGAAGGCACTT
>NW_019667884.1:0-229 GCF_002806865.2 Cucurbita pepo subsp. pepo
ATGACGAACTGATCCAAGTATTCATAGAAAACCTGGTTCATTAACATGCAAAACGTAGTTGGGGCGTTTGTCAAGCCAAAAGGCATTACCAGGAACTCGAAGGCCCCATATCTAGTTACACACGTTGTCTTGGACTCGTCCCCCTCGACGATACGTACTTGGTAGTACCCTGATCGTAAGTCCAACTACGTGAAGTATTTGACCCCGTGAAGTTGGTCGAACAAGTCGG
>NW_019667885.1:0-229 GCF_002806865.2 Cucurbita pepo subsp. pepo
AACAGCTACACGAAGGCTAAAAATGATACTCCTAACTCTAATGGACCAAAAAATTTCACATTTGTTCTATCTGGGTTGAGAAACAATAAATATAACCCTCAAACATGGATCTAGAATTCGCAACAAAAGGAAAGGGTATTGCCTTCTTAATTAAGAAATGAAATGAGGATGAAGAACCATTTCTTATATCTTCGAGTGTGTATATAGAAAGAGATCGGTCAGTTAGGGA
>NW_019667886.1:0-229 GCF_002806865.2 Cucurbita pepo subsp. pepo
CCATCTCTTTCTGTCAAGAAAAGGTTTAATTAAGAGGTTGAAGAAGGACTAGTCAAAGAAAGCTAAAGCTAGCTCGAAAAAGGAAGGTCATATCTATCTATCTATCCGTGAAGGAGTGAAGTTTGTAAACAAGAGTGAATCTTGAGGATTTACTCTACCTGAAATAAAACAAAGACTGTATAGGTTCGATTACGGTTCCAGAGTTCATTTACTTACTCTACTCTAAAGC
>NW_019667887.1:0-229 GCF_002806865.2 Cucurbita pepo subsp. pepo
TTATGACTCATAAAAAACATTAAATGAACAAATAAATATATATATATTTTTAAGAAAATAATAAATCTAATATTTTGTCATTATTTTAATGCAATGTTATAGTGAATGCATTAATTCATTTCTTAGGTTAATGTTGAGCTTATAAACATATAAAATGAAGGTGAATCATCAAAAATCAATTATAAGTTATGGTTTTTATTTCTTAAAAAAAATTAAAAAAAAAAAAAAA
>NW_019667888.1:0-229 GCF_002806865.2 Cucurbita pepo subsp. pepo
TTCTGGTCCGCTTGTAAGAATCAAACCATTTTGCCAGCATGAACCCGTTTCTTCTCCATGGAGGCACACTCTGAACTATCCTTATTTTTGCGGGGGCTCAAACAGATTCTGTGACTCGATTGCCCCTGCATCTGTATGAAAGGTTCTTCTAAACTGACATTTTCTATCTCCCCTACCGAAGTGACACATCATCTCCTTAAATTAACGATAAAATGAAGCTAAAGTGATC
>NW_019667889.1:0-229 GCF_002806865.2 Cucurbita pepo subsp. pepo
ATATATATATATGTTTTGAGTTAATTAAAAACATATTTACAAACAAAAATTTAAGATTTGAGTAAATTTCTCAGTCAAGCAAGGAATTAAAACCTTTAATTTTCTTTTATGGAAACAATATATTAGTTAATGTTAAGTTAAATTTCAAAATTTTTAAATTTTTATTATGAAATTGATTATAAAATTGAAGGTATTTAATTATTTTGAAAATGGGTTTCTAATTTGTTGA
>NW_019667890.1:0-229 GCF_002806865.2 Cucurbita pepo subsp. pepo
ATATATACACGCGCGACCCCTCCCTCTTATTGCAGGAATTAGCTTTGGTTTCCTTCATTCGGGAACAAAATGCTGAAATCTCAACTCTCCCACTACTCCGCTTTAGACCCACTCAAGTGCGTAAATCCAAACCTATTTCTTCTTACTCATGCGAACCCTCTACTTCCAATACGCTCCGGGCCTCAACGCCAAAGCCCCAAACAAAATGTCAACTCCCTTCGCCTCCGCT
>NW_019667891.1:0-229 GCF_002806865.2 Cucurbita pepo subsp. pepo
CTTTGTCATTTCTAAGTTTGAAGAAATTCTTGTGGTAGATTGCATCTGAGTCATTCCATTAACCCTAATCAAGTTCAATTGTAGAGGGCCTCAATTTAGAACAAGGTTCTTCTAGATCTTTCAATTGTAGAGGGCCTCAATTTAGAACAAGATTCCAAATCACATCATCTTTGTCATTTCTAAGTTTCAAGAAATTCTTGTGGTAGATTGCATCCGAGTCATTCCATTA
>NW_019667892.1:0-229 GCF_002806865.2 Cucurbita pepo subsp. pepo
TAGGGAATGATCATGGGTTTATAAATAAGGAATACATCTCTGGCCTTTTGGGGAGGCCCAAAACAAAGCCACGAGAGTTTATGCTCAAAGTGGACAGTATCATACCATTATGGAGAGTCGTGGTTCTTAGACTACTATATGGGATTTGAACTTTTTAACTTTTAAAAAAAGTGGCATCAATTCTGTGTTATTTTTAGAAGTCCTTTTGCTTAATGCTTATGCATCAGTT
>NW_019667893.1:0-229 GCF_002806865.2 Cucurbita pepo subsp. pepo
GGTTGGCTGGCTGATCCGCTACTGAACCGTAACCTTCTTTTCTTGCTTTCACTCATGAACCAGATTGAGCTCCGTAACCGATATTACATTACCAGCAATAGTTAGTGTTCCTTATTCTCAGGAAGTGATTGTGAACAGGAAGTCAAGACTCTCGCAAGATTCATTCATTCATTCTTTCTCTGTAACCGGATTGAACTTCTCTTTCTCCTGAACAGTTATTGTGTGTGAG
>NW_019667894.1:0-229 GCF_002806865.2 Cucurbita pepo subsp. pepo
AAAAAATAAATAATAAATAAATAAATAAATAAATAAATAAAGCTCAAGAATCAAGAAGCAGATATGCTTGTATGAGGAGATCCAAATTGAAGTAGGGGTAGAGTTTTGTGCATTTTTTGTGAATTCAAACAACGTATCGAATTATCGTTCTTCTTAACAAATAGCACCGGTGCACCTTAAGGGGACATGTTAGGACGAATGAAGCTTTGGTCCAGTAGATCTTATAACT
>NW_019667895.1:0-229 GCF_002806865.2 Cucurbita pepo subsp. pepo
GCTGTTTGTTAGATATGAAAACATTTCTACTAGGCCTTCTTTGATGACTAAAGGAAGTTTGAATGGTCACTACTAAGTCGACCTATATTGCCATATGTCATGGCATGTCCATCAGAGTTGCTATTCTCAATGCTTCAACATAGTCAGAGGATCTTTGTGCAACAAAAAGTCCCTAGATCTCTATCTGTAGACCTGCGGTGAAGCAATCGGTCCTCATCTTCTCATTACT
>NW_019667896.1:0-229 GCF_002806865.2 Cucurbita pepo subsp. pepo
AAAAAATGGGAAAAGAAAATACACCATTTTAAATATGTTTAAATGTACATTGGGAGTATAATACCATAGAGATCAAATAATATATTAAACTTCTCTTCTCCACCACCCCTTACAAAAGGCTAATATATAGCTTTGTATATATGCCTTCTATTTTACATTTATGGTCCAACAAAAATAAAATACAAATTAAGAGATTTTAGTAACGACCCATGTTCAAGATTTGGATTCG
>NW_019667897.1:0-229 GCF_002806865.2 Cucurbita pepo subsp. pepo
TATTTAAGTTATTAAATTTTAAAAGTAATTATATTTGGAATTTTTTAAATTAACTAATCTATTAAATAAAATGGAATTCGACATCTAACAGTACATAACTTTAAATTTTGTGACCGATACGTCTAGATTTTTATTTATTTATAAAAAAATCAAATAAGTAAAAAAATTATTAAACACAAAATTAAAAATTCATGAACTCGGAACATATTAAAAACCATAATTAACCCTT
>NW_019667899.1:0-229 GCF_002806865.2 Cucurbita pepo subsp. pepo
GAAAAAGATAGAAATTCTTTATTAGGAAGAATTCCTTTTTTATTAAAAAATAAAATAATAGAAAATAAAATTGGATTAGAAATTAACTATAAAAATTCACATGTTATGTTGTGTGGAAATCCTTTGATGGTAAAAGAAACATATTTCTTATTAAACCAAGAAAGAAATATGACCAAACATTTAAGAAAAAGAAAAGGACACATCACTATGGAAAATTACTGGTAAATTT
>NW_019667901.1:0-229 GCF_002806865.2 Cucurbita pepo subsp. pepo
CTACCGCAAGGCTATCCAAGACTACCGCAAGACAAGACAAGACCTCCATATGACTTTGTAAGTATCGTTCCTATTCACTTGAAGAGCTGTATCACTAACCTTACTTTTTACCCTTCTTTTTTTCATAGGTAATGGTGTACTCTCTCTCCTAGGCCTCTATCCCGATCGCGATTGTTGGTGTCCAAGACTGTCAAGACTCTCTTCCGCTTCTGACTTCCGTGATACCGTA
>NW_019667902.1:0-229 GCF_002806865.2 Cucurbita pepo subsp. pepo
TTTCTATAACTAGCCTTTGCCTCTTCTTCTCAACAACCACAACCATTTTCGTAATCTCGAGTCGACTTTCTTTCTACAAGCTTTTGCTAAAGTGGCCTTTTCTTCATTTTGTATTATGCAATTCCATTGTTTCATTGATCTTAATCAAAGCTCGAAAAGATAAAAATAAATCTAACTAGCTAAGGACGCCTTGGTAGCATAGTTACCTGAAACCTTCATCGTCCTTAAT
>NW_019667903.1:0-229 GCF_002806865.2 Cucurbita pepo subsp. pepo
GAATTTTAGTAAAAGAGGAAAGCTTGGTAGAATTACTTTGTTCATTGTGTGTGTGTGAGAGAGATAAAACAACTACTTTTGATCTTAGTTTCTTCCAAATCTAACAGTTTGAACGTTTTTGGTGCAGACTCTTAAATGGAAATAAACTATCTGGTTCTCTTCCAGATGAGCTTGGTAATCTTACAAAACTCATCCGATTCCAAGTAGATGAGAATCAACTTTCAGGGCC
>NW_019667904.1:0-229 GCF_002806865.2 Cucurbita pepo subsp. pepo
AACGAAAACAAAAAAGAATAAAAAAAATGTTTGGTCTAACCTATGTGGCTTGAGTATTTATTAAAATAATCAGTAAGTTTGGGGTTAGAAAATGTTACAACGTGCGACATAGTGTAATCTATCCTTTTAACATATCATAGCATCTGTAGTACTCGTACACTTCTTTACACATGGTCCACGCGTGCAAGCATAGACCCACTAAGAGGGCTTGCACACCTCTTGGGTCTGG
>NW_019667905.1:0-229 GCF_002806865.2 Cucurbita pepo subsp. pepo
CATAGCTCAACTGATATAAACGTTGAATTAAACATAGAGGAGAAGATGAAGAAGGTGTGAAAGTTGGTAAGGTTTGTTTTTGCAAAGGGAAGATGTTTCCGATGAGCACAACCCATTTTGACCAACTTTTTGCCCTTTTCCTTTGTCCCCAAAAGAACAATCCCTAATGATGCAAACTCGGTCCAATCAAACCCTTAACTCGATGTCTAGATTTGAAAAAAGATTGAAA
>NW_019667906.1:0-229 GCF_002806865.2 Cucurbita pepo subsp. pepo
TATTGTCCACTTTGAGCATAAGTTTTCATGGCTTTGCTTTGTAGATCCCCAAAAGGGCTCATACCAATGGAGTTAGAATTTCTCGCCTATAAACCCTTGATCATTCTTTAAATTAACCGATGTGAGACTTTCATCATCCAATATTTTAATTTACTATTATTATTATTAAGTTTTGAATATATCTTATAATCATACAATATTTGATAATCTTGTACTTTTTTAAAAAAAA
>NW_019667907.1:0-229 GCF_002806865.2 Cucurbita pepo subsp. pepo
TCAAACTGAAAATCCAAACCTTCTTATCCAAGAATGCTTTAATTTTTGATTCAGTAAGCTCATCCTCATCTTCAGAAAGTGATCGTCCACTAGGAAATGAGAAGTTTTGGTCATCATCAAAAACTTCAGAACAGCTGCCAGGTGCTAGAGTTTGCTCATCTAAATCGCTTCCTTGCTTTACTACTGAACTTTGATCAAATTTGCAGTCCTCATCATCCGACGGCTCACA
>NW_019667908.1:0-229 GCF_002806865.2 Cucurbita pepo subsp. pepo
AAGGGTTATGCAAACCCACTCTAAATACAAAGGTGAAATTCCAGCAGAATAAATTCAATTCTTTTCGAGAAAGTTTAGTTCCTAGAAATAAAATTCTAACGATTTTTGTTCGTGCATTGAGTTAAAGTTCAATTAAAACACTTTTTTAAATTCAACCTCAGATGTACAAATATTTATTACATAATTAGCCTAAAAATATATTTTCAAAATTAACAATAAATTTAACTCA
>NW_019667909.1:0-229 GCF_002806865.2 Cucurbita pepo subsp. pepo
TGAAGACACCTTGCAAATGTGAATCGATTTCAAACGTAAAACCTCACAACAGAAAATCCTTGTTTTTTTAGAAAAAGAAACGTTAATCTTCTTTTACATGACACAACCTTGCAGACATCTTGCATATGTAGGAATTCAACAAAACGTCTGTTAAGAGGTTTGAGAACACTTTTCAGTCAATAAGTGATAATATCTCCAACAGCAGCGACATAAATACAATAAAATCAAT
>NW_019667910.1:0-229 GCF_002806865.2 Cucurbita pepo subsp. pepo
ATCAAATGTTTGATGTTTTAATTGAAATTCTTAATTAAAATCTATTTTTTTATTTATAAAATGATAATTTAAATCCTAAAATAATTTAAATAAATAAATAAATAAATGGCTTTTTTATTTTTTAGGAGTAGATGGATTAAAAAATAGGTTTAATTAGAAATGAAGCAACTCACTGCTTTTTTGTCATCAAATAAATAATATTTCATCATTTAATTAATGGAAGCTTCCT
>NW_019667913.1:0-229 GCF_002806865.2 Cucurbita pepo subsp. pepo
AGAGCTTGCATTTTCAGAATCTGCTTGGCATTAAGAAGAATTGATGGCAAACGGATTCCCATATCGAAAGTTTCCTCGAAACAAGAGGGGTGACTGACTTTGAATGGTGTTCTGGTTGATTCTGAATTTGATGTAGGAAATAGAGTACTTGTTGGATGTGAATGGCTTTAGTTCTTATGTATATTTATAAGCTAGGAACTGGAGAGGAGAACAAAAGGAGTATATTTTG
>NW_019667914.1:0-229 GCF_002806865.2 Cucurbita pepo subsp. pepo
CCTCCAGAAAAATATTTTCTTTCTATTGCTGTTTTTTTTTTTTTTGCTGAATTATTAATACTAACTGAAGGAGGTATTTTAGGGGATGAAGGAGGTATTTTAGGGGATGAATGAGGTATTTTAGGGGATGGACGGAGAGATTAAGGGAGGTGGTCAGTTTTTTTTTTTATTTTCTTTTCTTTATTTTCTTATTTTTATTTTAACACACATATATATATATATATATATA
>NW_019667915.1:0-229 GCF_002806865.2 Cucurbita pepo subsp. pepo
CTGAAACAAGTGAGCCGAGCCGAACAGCCACTGGGAGCCGCCGGAGGAGCCGTCGGAGCGTCACCGGAGAGAGCCCGAGCCGAGCCGAGGGACCGCCTGCACCGCTGTGTGACACGTGGAAGCAATAGAGCGAGCCACGTCGTGCAGTAGCATCGAGTCGAAGCGCGGGTCACAGTCCGGTTCGAGTAGTGGTCCGGGTCGCGGGCTGCGGAAGGCTACTGGGCCAAGA
>NW_019667916.1:0-229 GCF_002806865.2 Cucurbita pepo subsp. pepo
ACCTGAGTATGTGCATGGCTAGATTCAGCAGATGAGCAGCGCCTAGTGTTGTCCGAAGACAATATGAAGATAATGAAAAACAAGAAGAAGAAGATGGGTTTAGGTTCATTGGTTCTATTGAACTTCATTCCTTCTTCCTATGCTTTAAGAAATAATACAAGAGCGCTCCTGTTGACCCTACAAGAAAAATGTGTTTTTATAGCGTTTGAATATTGCATTTTTTTTTTTT
>NW_019667917.1:0-229 GCF_002806865.2 Cucurbita pepo subsp. pepo
ATCGCGGAGATTGACCTTTACAAATACGACCCGTGGCTCCTCCCCGGTATTCTTTTCTTCTTTCCTTGTAGAAAAGATTGAGGAAAAAAAGTGAGATCGAAAATCCAATCGTCATTAAATATATTTGTATATATTCTCGATTAACTTTATATCGTTCTCATTTTCCAGAATTGGCCGTCTTGGGTGAGAAGGAGTGGTATTTCTTTTCCCCTAGGGACCGTAAGTACCC
>NW_019667918.1:0-229 GCF_002806865.2 Cucurbita pepo subsp. pepo
ATGGGTCACGACCTCATGTATTTATAGATGTGTATAATGAATATCACCTTGTAAAAATCATAGATTTGGTAACAAACCATAGATTTGGTAACAAACCCTGAAATCATAGATTCTACTTATTCATGTAACAAGTAAATAATAGATTATCTTACTGGATCTATTCTACGTTTAACAATACTAATAATGATAACAACAATATTATGGCATAATCTACCTCTTTCTTTTTTTT
>NW_019667919.1:0-229 GCF_002806865.2 Cucurbita pepo subsp. pepo
TTAAACAAGTAATCAGACTAAACATAAATCAAAAGGCAAAAAACTAAACAACAGGAAAATCAAAACCGAAATTCAACCAAAGAAACGTAAGCCAGAAATGAATTCATCAAAGGCAGTAAAGGGAAAGAACTCAGAAACTACAGACCTGGATCTTGGCTTTGACATTATCGATGGTATCACTGCTCTCCACCTCGAGCGTGATCGTCTTCCCAGTTAGGGTTTTGACAAA
>NW_019667920.1:0-229 GCF_002806865.2 Cucurbita pepo subsp. pepo
TATATCATAATCCTCCACTGATCTATCTCCCTGTTTCAACTAGAGGAATGCTGTAGAGTTCTGGATACCGAAAATGATTGGATAATATTTCAGAAGGAAAGCCTCTCTGAATCGCTCCCATAAAACAAGACCCTCATCAGTACTAAGTGTCTTATGGGTTGTCTTCCACCAGAAATGTGCCTCTCCAATCAGCATAAACGTAGCACAGTGCACCTGATATTCAGTCGGG
>NW_019667921.1:0-229 GCF_002806865.2 Cucurbita pepo subsp. pepo
ATATATTTAAATTAAACCCATTATGGGATTATTTTTAATTGAAACCATTATGGAAAAGTACATTGTATTTAAAATTTTATATGGCTAGAAAATAAAGAAAATAAAAAGTTTACTAATAAGGGTTTTAATATTTATTTATTAATACAAAATTAAAATAGGATGAATTTAAATAATTTTTTTTACCCAAAACAAATCACTCAAAATTTCAAATATGTTATAATATAAAATA
>NW_019667922.1:0-229 GCF_002806865.2 Cucurbita pepo subsp. pepo
TGAAGAACCTTCTGAGAAGCCTCAATTTGATAAAATCATTAGAATTTTCAACCAAAAAATGAACTAAAAAAAACAGAGACTGCTTTTTATTTATTTATTTATTTTTTTTTTTTGTTGGTGTCAATTTCAAAGGTTGAAAGTTTCAATTTTCAAAAGCTTCAAATCCCACAGCTATATTAAAACATCTCCCATTCATTAAACTCCAACCAGTTTCTCGGTTTTTTTTTTT
>NW_019667923.1:0-229 GCF_002806865.2 Cucurbita pepo subsp. pepo
GGATTGAACTGATATCTACTGACAATTCCCAAAGCATAGCATATGTCGGGTCGGGTACATAGCATGGCATACATCAGACTGCCGACCGCTGATGCATAGGGAATGTGTCTCATATCCTCAACTTCTTGAGGTGTCTTAGGACTTTGTTCCTTTGACAAATGAACTTCATGCCTGAAAGGTAATAATCAATTCTTGGAGTCCTGCATCTTATATCGAATCAACATTTTAT
>NW_019667924.1:0-229 GCF_002806865.2 Cucurbita pepo subsp. pepo
AACCACGGTTGTGTTTGATGTGCTTTCGAGCCGTGTGGTACCAATTTCTAAGGGCAGCTGCCACTCTCTCATTGAATATAGTTGGCTTCATTGTTGAACCCATCTATATATATACACAAATTTAAATCAATGCTTTTAAATTTTACCAAAGAAAATATGTTAATATTTCCAGTAAAAATTCAATTTTTACCTGAGTTACCAATGCATAAAGAGGTAGAGTTACATAACT
>NW_019667926.1:0-229 GCF_002806865.2 Cucurbita pepo subsp. pepo
GCAATATAAAGTTCAAAGATAAAATTTTAGTCCACATAATGCTATCAATTCTTTATTAGCTCTAAATAACAGTTCAGAAAGATGTAACAGTTTAAAATTTTGTTTCTTGTTAAAAAAACAGTTTAAATTTGTATTTTCACTTCATTTCTTTTACTACAACAAATGTAGGGTCGCGAATACGAACCACCGACTTCAAGTGAAGGAATTGATATCTTAACCATTACGTTAT
>NW_019667927.1:0-229 GCF_002806865.2 Cucurbita pepo subsp. pepo
CAAGTAAGGAAACACTAAAAATATGGCTAAAGCTAGAGTCATTATATGAGCACATAGCTTAAGGAATCATTATAAGGACTTAGTCTAACGAGAGCCTATAAGTAGGCTGCTTACGGAGTATTTTATATTCATCCCATCTTATTCATTATTTTTCAAATGAAGTGTAGACCACAGTCGACGGTGGGAGCGTGTGGAGCCGTGCAACTGCAGGAGGTGCCCTTTAGATCGA
>NW_019667928.1:0-229 GCF_002806865.2 Cucurbita pepo subsp. pepo
TATATATATATATATAGTCAATAAAGCATGTTATATGTAGGGATAAATAACAACATATAGTCAAAATTAACCCATAACACATTATTTGATGCCAAAACTAAGATACTCCTCATTATCACCTATCATATTCTTAAATAAACATTAATCAATATTAAGAACACATGATTAAACTTTCGTGAATTATTGGACCGAGTTGGATTTTAACTAATTTATAGTCCATTCCCATTAA
>NW_019667929.1:0-229 GCF_002806865.2 Cucurbita pepo subsp. pepo
TTGTTGCTGCTAGTGCCTGTGCATGTCAAGCTGTTTGGATGTGGAGGATACTCAAAGAGATTGGTCACTCTAAAAAAGAAAGAACAAAGCCAATGTGTGATAATACTTCAACTATTAAGCTATCCAAAAATACAGTTCTACATGGACGTTCCAAACACATAAGAAGAGTAAGATTTCACTTTCTTAGAGATCTTACAAAAAAAAAAAAAAAAAAAAAAAAAAAAAAAAA
>NW_019667930.1:0-229 GCF_002806865.2 Cucurbita pepo subsp. pepo
AGCGATTTGGACATCAGTTCATTATTTGACTTGTCCGTTGTATCTGCAACTGTATATGCCAAAGTAATGTAAGCTGCGGCAGTTCATTACACAAAGACCTTAAAACTAAATGGCTTTAATTTTCAGTCGAAATACCAATCCAACAACCAATTTAAAAGTCCAAGTTGTTCACAAAGGCATTCCAGCCCAAATAAATCCTTTTTTTTTTTTTTTTTTTTTTTTTTTTTTT
>NW_019667931.1:0-229 GCF_002806865.2 Cucurbita pepo subsp. pepo
AAAAAAAAAAAAAAAAAAAAAAAAAAAAAAAAAAAGAACAGCAATTCGTTTGAAGTCCTTCTCCTCCACGATGTATTGAAGCTTTTCTTTGATCCTTGAAATGAATGGACGATTTCCATTGAACAGTGACCAAGAAAATTGTGAAGTCATTGAAATTTAAGACTCCACGGAGCTCATCCAAGAATTCGCACATTCGAACCTATACTACAACTACAAATAAAAATGGAAG
>NW_019667932.1:0-229 GCF_002806865.2 Cucurbita pepo subsp. pepo
TTTTTTTTTTTTTTTTTTTTTTTTTTTTTTTTTGTGTGTGGCTATTTGCCTTCTGATGAAAAAATTTAGAATATCAAACCTTTGTTACTGAATTGCAGGAACTGACTTACGACTATGGCTATGCACTTGATAGCGTGTATGGTTCAGATGGGAAGATAAAACAGATGCCTTGCTTCTGTGGTGCAACCGAGTGTAGGAAACGCCTGTTTTAGTCTATAGGACGGCCTTC
>NW_019667933.1:0-229 GCF_002806865.2 Cucurbita pepo subsp. pepo
TTTTTTTTTTTTTTTTTTTTTTTTTTTTTTTTGTAGTTTCTGGGGCGTTTTGTACTTTTATTACTGTCCATGAAATATTTGCTTCTTACACACACACACACACATCTATTATATAAAATACCTGCACTTAAGAATATTGTTCTTTAGTTTATAAACCTACGTAGCAAAATGTAATTTCTCTCGTTAAGAAATTTTTTTCAGACATGGAACTTAGGCTCTCAACAGTGAT
>NW_019667934.1:0-228 GCF_002806865.2 Cucurbita pepo subsp. pepo
AAAATTTATTCAAGTATATAATTTATAAATATATTTTTTTTCATGATTATAATTTTATTAAAATTTTGCGTAAATATCTTGGTTATTGGTAAGGAAGCAACAACAAAATTTACGAACTTATCTATAATTTGTCTTGAAAAATATGTATCAATAAATAATATGTTATCAAATATTGTTAGTTTAAAAAATCAAAGGAAAAGAAGACCTGTTGTTGAAGGGCAAGTACAG
>NW_019667935.1:0-228 GCF_002806865.2 Cucurbita pepo subsp. pepo
ATTAACTTTGGAGTTACTATGATTAAGTTATCGAAAAGGAATGTGCACCTTGTTGATATAAGCGGTAACTTTCAGTTCTTTTGATCATATTCTCAAGATTTACCTCATTTAAATGTAATCACGATCCATTCATATGTTCTTTCTTTATTTGGGTATCACATAAACGTCCCAAAATAAAAATGGATTAAAAAATTAAACCATATAAAACAAACTTGTACATCTTTACAA
>NW_019667936.1:0-228 GCF_002806865.2 Cucurbita pepo subsp. pepo
ATTACAATAAAGCCCCTCTTATATTTCTCCTCAACTCCCTTACCTTTAATAATTAAATAAATATATATATATACATAGCCCAATCAATTTATATTCCTAAACTTTCGGTTATATTTTTTAAATATGTACTCATATAATTATTTATAACAACTTTAGTTTTATATGGATCTAGAGTCGCTATCATATGCATGACGTAACTTATTTACGTAGAAACATTCATTTAAAACG
>NW_019667938.1:0-228 GCF_002806865.2 Cucurbita pepo subsp. pepo
ACCAACTTGAAACCCGTTTCAAGGCAAGAGAATTAAGCAATAAACGTCTAATAATCCGAGATCACGTTGGGTAACCACCATGATCATGACAGCATCTATTCAGTAATATGAGCTGCCTAGTGTCCTCTTTCAATGTATCCTCTACAGAGTATTTCTGAGATAAGTTTTAAATTAGTGCTACCCTTCAAGAGTATTGCTATGAGATCCCACATCGGTTGGAGATGGAAA
>NW_019667939.1:0-228 GCF_002806865.2 Cucurbita pepo subsp. pepo
CAGAAGGAATGGCTGTTTTTCTTGGATCGATTAAGGTATATCGTAGCGTATCCCTTCTTTAATTTAACTTGGATAATGTAGAATATATTTGTATCACAACTATTATTCTTCATTTATTTGGAGATTTATAAAGGAAGATCCACGGGGAATTTGTTGGCAATCTTATCGTTTTTGGTTTTTCTGAGACATTGCTTATTCGTTGGCGATCTTATGTAGGGTCTTCGTGTT
>NW_019667940.1:0-228 GCF_002806865.2 Cucurbita pepo subsp. pepo
TCGGTTGGAGGGGGGAACAAAGCATTCCTTGTAAGGGTGTGAAAACCTCTCCCTAGAAGACGCGTTTTAAAACCGTGAGGTCGAGGGTCAAAGCGGACAATATCTGCTAGTGGTGGGCTTGGGCTGTTAAAATTGGTATTAGAGCCGGTCACTGGGAGGTGTGCTAACAAGGGCGTTGGGCCCCAAGGAGTGTGGATTGTGAGATCCCACATCGGTTGGAGAGGGGAA
>NW_019667941.1:0-228 GCF_002806865.2 Cucurbita pepo subsp. pepo
TATTATTATTATTATTATTATTATTATTATTATTATTTTGGAATTTTCTTAAAAAATAAATATTGTTACTGACATATTTGAGATCAGTTGAATCGATAAATCAAGGGTAAAATAGACCTTTTAACTTAGTTGTAATTACAAATAACTCGTGTATTATTGATTTGTTTAATAATTATCATATCTATGGACACAACTTATTTTATCGTACATAAAAGTGTAACTCTACGT
>NW_019667942.1:0-228 GCF_002806865.2 Cucurbita pepo subsp. pepo
CATCTTTTGCATGACCTCAAGGTCTCTATTCCACAGCAACCCTTTACTCTTATATGACAACAAAAGTGCTATTCTTTTTAGCTCTAATCTCGTTTCTCACAAACGGGTCAAACATATTGAATTAGATTATCATTTCCTTTGGGAGCTTGTTGTCGCTGGCAAACTTTGCACATAGTATGTACCTTCCCATCTCCAAGTTGCTGACATCTTTACAAAAAGTGTTTCTCG
>NW_019667943.1:0-228 GCF_002806865.2 Cucurbita pepo subsp. pepo
GCTTTGATACCACTTGTTGACTTCTGGCAATCGAGAGGAAAATGTAGACGAGTAAAAACCGGCCGAAGGAAATCTTCCTCGAAAAAAAAATAACATAAAAAGATAAGAAAAGAGAGAGATATTTATTGAAGACCCGATTTGTTATTTGATTCAGTTTAACGTATTTAAATAACAAACTTTTCCTAAATTAATTGCAGTGGCACAAACTTGGGCCCAAAGTTGGCCAAA
>NW_019667944.1:0-228 GCF_002806865.2 Cucurbita pepo subsp. pepo
AAAAAAAAAAAAAAAAAAAAGGGGGAATTTGGAGGTGGCGGCTGCGTGTTCACACCATGTGGTCCGAATTTAACAATTTTTGGACCATAACCTAATCCACCAAAAGCCAATATATTGTAACAATAACCCTTTGTGGTGGGACCCACTGAGAGTGACGTCATTGCATATTTAGCAATATTATCCTAAATTATTTCAATATATATATATATATATATAATAAAGATTTTT
>NW_019667945.1:0-228 GCF_002806865.2 Cucurbita pepo subsp. pepo
TTTTAATTTATATAGTCACTAAAAATTTGTTTTCCTTTTAGGGGAGGGAATTTATAATTGACTAATACAAAGTATTGTTCTAGATTATCGAGTTTTTGACTCGATGTTGGGAAGAATCTACGTTTATAAACATTAAATAAATGAAAATAAATTTGTATATATATATTCTATAATTTTTCGAAGAATCGTGGTCAAAAGTGATGGGAGTTGGGTGTAAAGTAGATGCAC
>NW_019667946.1:0-228 GCF_002806865.2 Cucurbita pepo subsp. pepo
CTCTCTTAGTTTATTCTTTACATTTATGCAAATATTCGAAGCTGTGAGCATTTTCAATCCCAACATGGTTGCATGACGAATCAACTAATAAGCCTTCCCTTCAAAAGAGTGGCTTCGAAGTCTCCAGGTCCCTCAAACAAAACGAAAATTCTCATATTTTCACACCATTTTCTCTGATTCTCCCTCCTCACACTTCCCTTATAAATACCCCTTTTGGCCACTTCATTT
>NW_019667947.1:0-228 GCF_002806865.2 Cucurbita pepo subsp. pepo
TTCCAACGAGAAGCTCAAAACCATGAAGCTCATAAATCGAAGAAAACGAAATGGAACAAGAAAAAGGGGCAGATCGAAGATGAATTTCAGAGCATTTGCAGTCAATAATTCGGCAGAAAGAAGAAGAACAACAACAAAATCATCACAATCTCTATCACTTTGCGGCGGAAATCGAACACTTGGCGATATTACATTCAAGAACACATTGATAACAAACCCCCAAATTAG
>NW_019667948.1:0-228 GCF_002806865.2 Cucurbita pepo subsp. pepo
GAAATTGTGATTTACTAATCATTATCAGATAGTATAAAGATGTGTATAATGGAAATTAAGGGCGAATGGACTTGAAATTTAAAAGAGATCTTAATGATTTTGAATCAGAGAGATGAACTAGACTAATTCCATTAGTTGACCGTTCAAGCCCATCACTAGCAGATATTGTTCTCTTTGAGTTTTTTTAAAAAACGCGTCTGCTAGGAAAAGGTTTCCACACCCTTATAA
>NW_019667949.1:0-228 GCF_002806865.2 Cucurbita pepo subsp. pepo
GACGAAAATGTCGTGGCAGAATCTCCGGCGACACGACTCCTTGTATTTAGAGTCTCGTAAACTCCATGGTCGCGCTCACTCCGAGGACGACGTCGGTCTCTTCTTTTCTCTCCTCTTTTCTTCTTTTTCAGTTCCATATGTTCATAATAATTTAAAATCAAATTGGCAGAAGAAGAAATGGAGTGTCATATTACAACTAGCATTCCAGAGCATCGGAGTAGTGTACGG
>NW_019667950.1:0-228 GCF_002806865.2 Cucurbita pepo subsp. pepo
TCATACGTGCGGGTATGGGCTCATCAGTTAGTTCGCACACCGCTGGGCCACTTTACTTGTCAGGTGAGCATACTCTGGGAAGCTCCTTAGGCCGGACACCCGTTACAACTAGTAACCATCACGGCAGCGCTATGCAAGGCATAACGAACGTACCCTACCATTGGGTGTACACATCCGTACCATCATCATGGAATAGGGGTATCCCCCCAAATGCATGAGCACACATAA
>NW_019667951.1:0-228 GCF_002806865.2 Cucurbita pepo subsp. pepo
ATTTAATTGAGTTATGTGGTAAAATTTCGGACATTTATGTTGAACCATGAGGGAGTAGCAAATCTGGAAATAAATGGGGGTGACATGAGAATTTTAAATCCACATCAGTAGTCCAAGTGGGTTATTGACTACCCAATGAGGAACATCCTATGTGGACAACTTAGTCCTTTTCACCCTAGAGAGGAACCCATGCTCAATACAAAAGGAAAAAGAAGACCAAGAGGAGAG
>NW_019667952.1:0-228 GCF_002806865.2 Cucurbita pepo subsp. pepo
ACCCTCTTTCGAGTCAATTTTGTGCATGAGAGTTCGTATACAGTAGAGGAGGAGATCAAACTATTGGTGTTTAGAATGATAATGAGTATCTTATCCACTAAGTATATGCTCGAATCAACATGATATTGTTTGATTGTCTTTTTCTTTTTATATTATTTTTTAATATCGAAAATTTGCCAAAAAAAAGTCTCCTTCCAACTCCGAAGTAAATAGATGAAAGATGACATA
>NW_019667953.1:0-228 GCF_002806865.2 Cucurbita pepo subsp. pepo
TGGGGGAAGATTCCTCACCGTTTCGGCAAGGAAGAAGCTTTCCATGTGATCTTCTTGCTTGTGAAACTCAACATCTGATATATGACAATATCCACATGGGCATCGGGCTCCATATTGCAAACTGGCGACCATGTCCCGTCCGGCATCAAGATATCTATAAAGAAAGATTTCAGGTACGTAACAATTTCTAGGAAGATGGAAAGGTTGTACACCCGAGTAAAGAAAAAT
>NW_019667954.1:0-228 GCF_002806865.2 Cucurbita pepo subsp. pepo
TGATAAATTGTCAAATATGACACCTATTTAAACTTTCTCAAGCATACAGCATATTTTCGTGTAATAAAGGATATATACGGTAAAGCATAATTCAGGACTAAATATACTTAACGACTATACTTTGATGAAGAAACCCGTGAGATAATGGTTATAGCCTCCAGATGAACTCAAGTTTTCATCCTTAGAAACCAACTAAACACGGGTATCATCATTGCTAGAGGTAGAAGA
>NW_019667955.1:0-228 GCF_002806865.2 Cucurbita pepo subsp. pepo
TTGGTTTATGGGAGATTCCTGTTGTACAAGAAGACACAAAATTAAGAGGGAATTTTTAATTAAGACTATTGTTCTTAATCATAACGCCATGTTTCCAATGTTTTTTTATTTTATTTGATGTCATTGTCATTGATATATATATATCAATGATGTCTTGGTCAAGAAAGGGTATTTTTGTCCAAACATGCGAGATGACATAATGCAGTATACAAAGATGTCTCATCTGTC
>NW_019667956.1:0-228 GCF_002806865.2 Cucurbita pepo subsp. pepo
TAATTTATATTACTTAAGTTTATTTAAATATGAGTGAACTCAAATCATTAAAATTTGTAAGGGTGGAACTAAAAAAAAATGAAAAACAACTTTAAAATTAGAACACGAAACCTATGTTCAATCATACATGTCTTGGGTTGATTTTTGTAATATTTGAACAAAATATTGAATAATTATTGTTCTTTATTTTATTTTATTTTCTATTTGTAAATGATATATTTATTTATT
>NW_019667957.1:0-228 GCF_002806865.2 Cucurbita pepo subsp. pepo
AGTACCCCGTTAATCCTAGAAAAATTTGCATCATTGTAACCATAATTGGGCATTTCCACTTGGTAACCGCTTCGATTTTGGTGAGATCTATGAATATTTCATTCTTTGATACCACATGCCCAAGAATGAGACTTGTCACAGCCAAAATTTGCATTTGGAGGACTTGGCGTACAACTTGTTTGTAAGGACCATAAATTTTACCTATTTAATCTAAGGTCATTACTATAC
>NW_019667959.1:0-228 GCF_002806865.2 Cucurbita pepo subsp. pepo
AGGTTTCCACACCCTTATAAAGAATGTTTTGTTCCCCTCTACAAGTGATGTGAGATCTCACCGTTACTATTTCTGAACACGTCTAGTGGTCGCAGGTGGCTACTTATTTAGGACACTAACATTTTAAGAGGTTAATGCAACCTCGAATGTTGTAGATTGTGGTTGTTCTATAAGATTAGTCGAAGTTAATGAAAGTAGAGTCCGACGCTAGCTGAATACAATACTCTC
>NW_019667960.1:0-228 GCF_002806865.2 Cucurbita pepo subsp. pepo
AGCCTTTGGTTGAGTCTAGTTAATATTATTAACAAGCATAGCTGGCAGATAAATAGTGTTATTGAATGGGCAAAGCTATGGATCAGTCAGGCTCTGGTGAATGGGGCGAATGATAATTCCTGGCGATGGGATACTGAACTGCCTCCGCAGTATCTGGATGCAACCCCATTTAATATTATTAAAACTGAAAGTGGATATAAAATATTCGACTTAGAGTTGAGTTCTCAG
>NW_019667961.1:0-228 GCF_002806865.2 Cucurbita pepo subsp. pepo
ACAGAAGTTCGTGCCTGCTTATCCCAGGTTACTATTGAACATCGATCCATCTGAAGAATGATGCTTGTATATCCCTAAGTGTGGGTCGAGAGAAACAAAAAATTTCTTGTAAGGGTGTGGAAACCTCTCCCTAGTAGGCACGTTCTAAAACTGTGAGACTGATGAAAATATGTAACGGACCAAATCGAACAATATCTGCTCGCGGTGATACGTTTACAAGAGTTTCAA
>NW_019667962.1:0-228 GCF_002806865.2 Cucurbita pepo subsp. pepo
CCATTTGTAATGGTCCAAGCCCACCACTAGCAGATATTGTCTGTTTTGACCCATTATGTATCGCCGTCAGCCTCACAGTTTTAAATTCCGTCTGTTGGGAAAGAGGTTTCCACACCCTTATAAAGAATGTTCGGTTCCTCTCTCCAACCAACGTGGAATGTCACACGTAAGACCCAGCTTTTTACGTAAGTATTAAAACTTACGCCTGCATCTTTGCCATCATGGAGG
>NW_019667963.1:0-228 GCF_002806865.2 Cucurbita pepo subsp. pepo
TTCAAACCCTTATCCAACCGTATAGGTTTGAAATCTATCACATGTGTTCGGTCTGCTATGTATAGTCGCAATATTGATACATGAAATACATTGTGAACTCCTGAAAGTACAGGTGGTAGGCCCAACCGATAAGCTACTTGTCCCACTCGCTCCAAGATCTCAAATAGTTCAATGAAGCGTGGGCTTTACTTTCCTTTGCGCCTGAACCTAAGAACGCCTTTCATGGGA
>NW_019667964.1:0-228 GCF_002806865.2 Cucurbita pepo subsp. pepo
AACACTACCTAATTATACTTTTAAGATTATGATGAAAACTAAAAATATTTTATGTTTGTAGCGGATGTTAGTAATGCAATATAGGTTGTGAATATCTTATATTTGAGTTACATATATATTGTGGATAAGTAGATTTTTAAAATAATTATAAAAAAAAAACAACCCGAAAACAGAGGGTTGGGTTGTAAACTCTATTCGGATTGCTTGGGTCACCAATCCATCGAAAAG
>NW_019667965.1:0-228 GCF_002806865.2 Cucurbita pepo subsp. pepo
AGATAGTAATTATTATTAATTTTTCCTAAGGGATTGATTTTGAAAGAGGAAATTAGTGGGGAGCCAGAAACTACTGTCAACACGTTACAGATTTATAGTGAACAAAGATTGCCTCTCGCTTTCACCCCCTCCTAAAAATCCAGAAAAAAGAGGGAACAACCAAAAATAGGAAATAAAAATGAGGAAGATGAAATAGTTGGTCAAACATAACATATTGAAGTGGGAGGG
>NW_019667966.1:0-228 GCF_002806865.2 Cucurbita pepo subsp. pepo
TGAAACACATCTGTTATTGTTGTATCAAAATAATAAAAGTCATCAAAACCAAGAGTTATAGCATACCTACATTTAAACTGATGATTTGAATCTTCAAATGCCAACTGCTCCAACACTGTAAAACAAAACATTATTTGATAAATTTCTGCAATGTTTTCTGCAGCTCCACAATCTAGGGAAAGCATTGACAAACTTGTGGGATCTTATGGATTCACCTTATGGCGATCG
>NW_019667967.1:0-228 GCF_002806865.2 Cucurbita pepo subsp. pepo
AAAAAAAAATGCAACCATGGAAGTAGTAGTTGTTGTTAAATCCCATGTACATAAAAAGTTTAAATTTATGAATTACATCGAATTTGTTGATTTAACTTTTTCCCGTCAGTAAAAAAGTTCGGTCACCCGCATAGCATCCACGTGTCGTCCAGATACGGCCAACGTTCAGTATCGTCCAATCAAAACAGTCTGTCTCGAAATTTTGAGGCAACCACTTCTCCTTCCGGT
>NW_019667968.1:0-228 GCF_002806865.2 Cucurbita pepo subsp. pepo
GCCATTATGATCATTGGTCTATGCTTATGAAAAATTTTCTTTGTTCAAATTTCGTTTTGTAACGACCCAACTTATCATATAAGTAGCGGTCAGGGTCATTACGAAAGATAATGAGATTTATTTAGAAAAAGATGAAAATCATGCAGAATTTTATTAGAAATCATGTACGGGGTACTCCTTTAAAATTAAAAAAAAAAAAAAAACAATGCCGCCTAAAGCTATTTAAAA
>NW_019667969.1:0-228 GCF_002806865.2 Cucurbita pepo subsp. pepo
AGAATCACAGACTTAAAAAAATTTGCTAAATGACTGAATTCTTGACTAAGAACAAATATATTCAAACAAATACACACTGAGCAAAGATAATGCTGATCGCATATGAATAAAAATCAAAAGGATCTAAAAACTAAAACATCGAGTTCTGATCCTCCTCAAAGACACAACCAGAAGCGACAGGACAGAAAGCCAAATACAATCAAAGAAAACTGCAGATAGAAACAAGAT
>NW_019667970.1:0-228 GCF_002806865.2 Cucurbita pepo subsp. pepo
CTCACAAATTTGAGTGTCAAAATTTGGTAATCTCAAATTTGCATAATATTGAAAAACTTTGAGAAAATCTCTCAAAACTCTCTCTTACATATACTAAATTCCTATCAAGTTTAGTCACTCATCGGATTCTACAATCTCGTTCTAAGGCCGGAGAACGGTAGGGAAGACACTAGTGGTGGTTCGAAGCAGGTTCGTGAGGAAAAAGGAATTTGAACTACAAAAGGTTAG
>NW_019667971.1:0-228 GCF_002806865.2 Cucurbita pepo subsp. pepo
GTTCCCTCTTATTTATGGGTTAACCTCATCATTGGGAAATTTCTCAAAGGCTAATCCAATCTCGATATAGCCTTTACGCAATCTGAATCTAATTCATTCATTCATTGAATTGGATTTTAGATCCGAGCGTGTTGAGTCATAGTTAGTCTTATTCGTTTGGGCCATATTTGTATCGGGCCAGTCGAACAATAGGCTTATCATTGTGACAACTTAAATATATAAAATATA
>NW_019667972.1:0-228 GCF_002806865.2 Cucurbita pepo subsp. pepo
GGCTCTAAAACGGCCTCGGATACCTTAATCAGGGCCGAAAATAGATCCGGGAGGGTCGAAACAGTAGAAACCGGGCTGAAAACACGTGAGCCGAGCCGAATAGCCGCTGGAGCCGCCGGAGGTGCCACCGGAGCGTCACCGGAGGGAGCCCGAGCCGTTTGCATCGAGCCGAGCTGAGGACTGCCATGCCGCTGTGTGACATGTGGCAGCAGCAGAGAAAGCCACGTC
>NW_019667973.1:0-228 GCF_002806865.2 Cucurbita pepo subsp. pepo
AGAATTTGGTCAAATTTGTGATCTTTCTTCCTTTCATTTTCTGGTGCACGAGTGAAGCAGCTGAAAGAACCAGTAATATTCTGGAAAACAACCAATTGAGCTCCACCTTCATGCACTACTTCATCCACCAAAACTATGATTTCTAGCTTCAATTTATCCATAATCATGTTCATGATTATAAAAAAATTAATCAAACCCACTTCAGGCTAATTGGGATAATGATCAACT
>NW_019667974.1:0-228 GCF_002806865.2 Cucurbita pepo subsp. pepo
AGAGAAAATTACCCGTAGGTGGCTAGATCTAATGGTTAAGTCACATAAATGACAAATAAATTCATAATATTTTACATAAAAATGTTACTTTATAATATTGTATTTTGAGAGTGGACTTATGTAAAGTTGACCCTTAAGAAAAAAAAAAAAAAACGACCCATAAACTTAATGCACGAATGGTCGAATTTAAACTCGAACCTAAATAAAAATATGTTTTAAAAAATCATA
>NW_019667975.1:0-228 GCF_002806865.2 Cucurbita pepo subsp. pepo
TGAAGCTTCCTTAAGATTTGATAGAAAGCAACATTCAAATTAGAGAAAAAAATTTTGTATAAAGTTTTGGCCAAAGTGGTCTTACCAATGCCTCCAATCCCATATATGGATGAGTGATTGAGCCTATAATATTATTCATATTTCTTATTAGTTTTGGAGTTATCCAACGATGATACATTATAAGAATGAAGAATCACAACAAACAGGCAAATAGATTTGAGTATTAAA
>NW_019667976.1:0-228 GCF_002806865.2 Cucurbita pepo subsp. pepo
CTTTTTTTTTTTTTTTATATATATACTATTACCGTAATTCATAAATTTATTAGGTATTGTATGTTAACAATTTTTTTTTTAAATTTTCTTGTACATTTTTTAAAATATAATCCTATTTAAAAAAATAAAAATATTTAAAAATATTAAAGAAACTTTTTAAATTTTAAGAGTATTTTTGAAACTCCGTTAAAAGTTCAATAATATTTTTAAAATGAGTATTTATATATA
>NW_019667977.1:0-228 GCF_002806865.2 Cucurbita pepo subsp. pepo
GTAAAAAAAAAAAAAAGAATTGTTTTTTTTTAGGATTACTTAAAACAACAATTCATTTCAATTTGAATAGACTAATCCCGTATATTTTCCACATTGATAGGAGTATGTTTATGTTTCGGCTTTATGAATATGATATTTTCTGGTATTTCTAATAATATCAAGTGTTATTCCGATTTTGGCATTTCTTATTTCTGGAGTTTTAGCCCCTCTTAGCAAAGAGCCAGAGAA
>NW_019667978.1:0-228 GCF_002806865.2 Cucurbita pepo subsp. pepo
ATATTGTCGATTTTGAGCATAAGCTCTCATGGCTTTCCTTTGGGCTTTCCCAAAATGAGTCGTACCAATGGAGATGTATTCATTTCTTATAAACTCATGATCATCCCCTAAATTAGCCAATCTGAGACTCCCTCTCAACAATCCTCCTCTCGAACAAAGTACACTATAGAGCCCTCGAACAGTCTCCCTTTAATCGAGGCTCGACTCCTTCTCTGGAGTCCTCGAACA
>NW_019667979.1:0-228 GCF_002806865.2 Cucurbita pepo subsp. pepo
TGAGGTAAAAGCTGAAAAAGGTTCATAAATAATAATAATCACAATTATTTGGAAAGTGAAAGGACCCAAACAAATTATATTATATTATATTATATATAAAGAAAGCCGAACGTCTCTCTTTCTCCAATATTTAGCGTTTGTAACCAATATTAGTGGGTTAGGTCGTCTATGTCCTAGTTTAAACATACATGAGAGATGTGAATGGATTTGGGCTATGGTAGCTCAATA
>NW_019667980.1:0-228 GCF_002806865.2 Cucurbita pepo subsp. pepo
ATTGAACTTTTGTTATAAAACAAAACAAAACATAGAAATATAACCATAAAACTTCCCATCTCAGGTATGAAAAGTGAAGGATGATAGTGAGAAGGAAGTTGTAGTAAGACTCTAACAAAATCGGTTGGCATGAGCTCGAGGTGACCCCAAAGATGAGTGAGCACTGTGAACACCATCCATCTTAGCGATTCAGCCATTGTGACCTTGTAAAAACAAATAAAATGTTTG
>NW_019667981.1:0-228 GCF_002806865.2 Cucurbita pepo subsp. pepo
CTCTTTCATATTTAACCTTAACATTACAATGAGGCGGTAAGGTTTGCACTATTTTTTTTGGTAACAAAATAGTAATTGCATCAAAATAACCCTTTTTAAGCCTTTAACACTTACCCATCTATTTGTTTTATTTTTTTCCTTTTTTCTTTCGGAAAGAAGCTTCGGACTTCTACCGCGAGCGTCGTAAATTGAGCACTTCCACCAAAGAAGTCGTGGGTGGACGAATGA
>NW_019667982.1:0-228 GCF_002806865.2 Cucurbita pepo subsp. pepo
GGGATCACAGTTCGTAGTGAAGACGGATAACAGCGCCATTTTCCACTTCTTTGATCAACCAAAATTAACGACAAAACAAGCCCGGTGGCAAGAGTCGTTGGCCGAATTCAACTTCAAGTTCGAACACAAAGTAGGAAGGAGTAATCAAGCAGCCGACGCACTGAGTCGGAAGGGCGAATATGCGGGTCTTGTGCATGTTAGCCCATATTCATTCAAGTAAGATCGATG
>NW_019667983.1:0-228 GCF_002806865.2 Cucurbita pepo subsp. pepo
AAACATCAACGAACTCCCTAACGACGTGTACTGATGAGACTATTCGCTCATTACTGTTGTCTAAGGTCATGCTGGCTAAAAATGTACTTGCAACACTACGAATCATCTTTCTAGCATTCAATGCTGTAATGAGGCTCGGGGCTCTCTTGGAAGTGGCTCCCTTGTATGCTTTCTCATTTCTTGTTAGATGAACACTAAAAACTGACGGGTGGGAAGATGAGTAAAGTA
>NW_019667984.1:0-228 GCF_002806865.2 Cucurbita pepo subsp. pepo
GGAATCACATTTGCTATCATATTCATAAGCATCTAATTCAACAGCCTATCATATCAATTACAACATTGATATGTCCAAAACATGACCCAAGTTCAACCTTCTGGATTGTCATATATTCTCTCTAAGTAATGAAATATACAGAATTTGATCAAAAGCAAGGCAAAAAATGTGTATGAATCTAAAAGCTTGCATTGAAATCATAATCAAATAGATAAAATATTGATGAAA
>NW_019667985.1:0-228 GCF_002806865.2 Cucurbita pepo subsp. pepo
TCCGTCCCTACATCATCATAAAACTTGTAGGGGTTACCCCATAAACTAGCGTCACCATGTTGACTTTCGTCCATTGAAACAAGTTTATAATTAGAGGTGAGTTGGCTCGATGACTGTCCGTCCCCACATGGGTATCTAATCATTACTGTTAACCACTAAACATGGATCATGAGACAAGACATAGCATCTAACATGACCTAAGCCTTTCACTGATTCAAGACTCATTTC
>NW_019667986.1:0-228 GCF_002806865.2 Cucurbita pepo subsp. pepo
AGGAGGGCAGGCGCATACCTGAGCAAATCTGGAAAAGCTAAAGTCTTTGCGAATATAGTAATATGAAAAATTCCCAAATCCAGTCATCCACACATATGCAGCAACACATACACGACCAACATTGTAAATTTCTCTTGCAGCGAAGTAATGGTACATCAAAAAAATCACCTATACAAAAACAAAGAAAAACTGTAACTATTCTTAAAAGCTTTCAACCCATTTAAAAAA
>NW_019667987.1:0-228 GCF_002806865.2 Cucurbita pepo subsp. pepo
CACTTCTCTCCTATCTCAAAAACCCTCTAATCTTCAAAGCATTTCTAGGGAGAAGGGAAGAAGAAGAGACACTGAGAGAGAATAAGTGACCTCAAAAACAAAATTAATATCTTTACCAACTCATGAAGCCTCCACATTATTTTCTAACTAACCGTCCAAAGACCATTTAGAAGCCATAAACATCAAACTAAAACTCGAGAGAGACCAAAGGGTATTTTACAAAGAAAA
>NW_019667988.1:0-228 GCF_002806865.2 Cucurbita pepo subsp. pepo
AAAGTCGGACAGAATCTTGAAGGGATGGGAGGTTAGGTTACTCACCTAACCATGTTAATCTGTGCGCCTGGATAACCCAGGTGGGGCTTCTCTTCAATCTTAGGATAACCCAGGTGGGGCTTGGGGCTTCTGTTCAATCTCTTACTGAGCATCGTCTCCTTCTAGGGCATTGAATAACGTATGATTTTTTGCCCTTTCTTATTCGAATTTCCAAGATATTAAATAATG
>NW_019667989.1:0-228 GCF_002806865.2 Cucurbita pepo subsp. pepo
TTGAAATTTTACGCGATCTGTCACTTCTACAGGTTCGAACTATATCTCGTATTTTAAACTGTAGATTTCTGCATTATAATTTTGCAACACTGAAATTTCATTTGTTACGTCTGAATCTCAATAATATTATTTGTTTTTTTTTTGGTAAACGTTCAGATGATAATTTGAGCTATTAACAATTATAATCTTACCAGAGCTTCTGTTTGACAATGAGAAACTATACATTGA
>NW_019667990.1:0-228 GCF_002806865.2 Cucurbita pepo subsp. pepo
TTATTCTTTCGGTAAAGCATATGAAGTAGCTCTTTTATTGATTGAGGTAATTAGGATAGGAAGTACTCAAGATTAACGATCAATCACCCCGGCTCGGCTTCTTTCTCTTTCTTCTCCGGTAAAGCATATGAAATCCTTCTTTCACCTATGATTCTTTCTCTCTCCTCTGACTCATGAACCGGAACCGGATTGAACTGCTCTTCCTTCTCCCCTTTCCTCTGCATTATC
>NW_019667992.1:0-228 GCF_002806865.2 Cucurbita pepo subsp. pepo
CGCTTCGAGCAAGCTTCATTCTCTCGTCTAAAAGCATTTGAAAGAGTTTCGCCTCAGCCTGCGTAGAAATGATCGAATAAATACAAATGGACAAGTTCGTTTGATAACCATTTGGTTTTTAGTTATTGGTCACCACTTTCACTTATGAGATTCTTTGATTTGTAATCTATTTTTGACAAATGTTTTCGAACTCAAGCCAAGCTTAGAAAACTAAAAGTAGTTTGCCCC
>NW_019667993.1:0-228 GCF_002806865.2 Cucurbita pepo subsp. pepo
CGGTTGATAAAAAGTTCTCTCGTTAATATAAAACACGAGAGATTTGAGCTATCAATCGGAGCATTGCTCTATTAAGAGGTTAAAGATTCGAATTTCTGCTTCGAGCTATCTCATAATTACGTCTCTCGTATGTCATCGTGATCTTAAAAAACGTTTATTTTGCAAGAAAAGTGAATTGTTGTTAACCTAATAGATTTGTTTTCATTTGAGTGATGGTAATATTTTAGA
>NW_019667994.1:0-228 GCF_002806865.2 Cucurbita pepo subsp. pepo
AACTTAGACCTACCATCTCCTTTCACAATACATGGAAAGAAAATGTAACATCTTTTTTCTTGACACAAAGATGCATGAAAATGTATGAATGTATTCCCACTGTGGTTTCTAAATTCAAGAACTGATTATCCAAAGAATAAAAGAATATTACGCCTCATCAAACAATCATTTCAGTACTAACTGATGCTTCTCATCATACCTTACAGGAAGCACAGCATGAGATGAGAG
>NW_019667995.1:0-228 GCF_002806865.2 Cucurbita pepo subsp. pepo
ACAGAAGTTCGTGCCTGCTTATCCCAGGTTACTATTGAACAGCGATCCATCTAAAGAATGATACTTGTGTATCCCTAGGTGTGGGTCGAGAGAAACGAAAAATTTCTTATAAGGGTGTGGAAACCTCTCCTTAGTAGGCACGTTCTAAAACTGTGAGGCTGATGAAAATATGTAACGGACCAAATCAAACAATATCTGCTCGCGGTGATACGTTTACAAGAGTTTCAA
>NW_019667996.1:0-228 GCF_002806865.2 Cucurbita pepo subsp. pepo
AAACTACAAACCCGAATCCAATTCGTGTAATCAAACATCGACACACCGCACACGAAAACCCATGAATGTTGAACGTTCATATACATACATTACAGTAGAAAGTCAGCTAAGAGATGACGGGTATGGCGTCATTCAATAGTTAGACATGATATCGAGGTATGAAGTCGGGAATACTACACTAATATGATGTATATGAAGAAAAAGAAATATACATGTGTGTGTGTGTGT
>NW_019667997.1:0-228 GCF_002806865.2 Cucurbita pepo subsp. pepo
AGAAGAAAGAAGCTCATTTATCGAGGTTCGGGAGAGAAGCAGATTTACCTTATTACAGAAGTGACTTTTTTTTTAGTGCTGTTTTACCGAGTTCATCTGTCCAAGAGCATATCAAAAGGAATTTACTGCTATATTTTTTTATTGAATAAAATATTTACTACGGTTAGATTGGATATTCGGATCAAATGAATAAAAATTTCTATGATTTCTATGAATTGATTTACCTAA